>NC_091759.1:8188554-8311054 GCF_043380555.1 Nothobranchius furzeri
AAAAATCTGCATGAATTGTTTATGACTGACCCTTTGTTTCATTCTTTCTCATAAGAAATGTCTGATTATTCATGTGATCAATCATTTGCAAAAAATTTTTCTCTCGTTCACATTTTGTTTTTAAGGCCACAACTGCTGCATGAACCAGAACCGCTTCAAATTCCTGAACCATTTAGCTCCCAGCAAGAATAAGTCCATTTCTCACGTTCTCATGGAAAAACGAGGCTCACAGATTTATCTAAAAATGTGTTCAAAGACAAAATCTGCTTTAAAAGGGACTCAGCTTCCCTGAGAATGGTGCAGCGGTCCACCGACTGTGCTGTAATGTGTCTTTAGTAAAATCGTTCCATTCCACAGATGACAGATTATAAGTAATCCTTGCTTTTTGGCGGTTGTGGTTTCAGATCCTCACCAGAGAGCTGGATGGTGTTGATATCACCTGTGCTTTTGAACGTGCAAAACTGATTATCCGTCATCCTGCTGTCCTGGAAGCCGAGGCTTTCCTGCCGGTTGATGGGAGTGCGTGGGCGGGACGGGATGAAAGACTCAGAGGTGTCAAGGAACGGTGTGTACATGTCCATCTCAGGCTCAGGTTCTGGTTCATTAATGATAGGCAGTGGTACATCGGTGGGGCCTGTAAAGGTTTGATAGGTGTCCGCCTGCTTGCCTTTTGGGAAGTCTAGCGAGCGGTCTGGGTAGCTGGTGTCCGTCAACATGTGACCGTAGACCATGCTGTCATCTATGTAGTCGTAAGAGTTGTTGTCAGGGGAAGGTTTGGTGAAGTGTCGATCACTTGGGCGGAAGATGTTGTTGGTCGTATAGATGGATGACTCTTTCCGTCTCTGTTTCTTTTTCCTGTTCAGATGGGATACAAAACAGAAAAATAAGAGTCGATAGGAATCTAATCATGAAACATCGAGCCGTCCCTCAGGAATGCACAGTGCTTGTTCCCAAGGGTTCAGATCTACGTTTTTTGACTGCAACTGTGTTACAATTTAGTATGCTAGCTATAGTGTCATGTTTTTATAGTAAAAAAACGAGGCAGTTATAATCAGCAGCAGCAGTTCCAGCAATTATCTGGGAGAATCCCACAAGCAACAGGTCAAACATTCAGGAACTGATGAACCTCCTTCTACTTATTATCCTCTGTCCAACCGTGTACACACACACGTCACAGTCACATCGCCAAGTCAGCAAACTGATGGAAAGCTTTGCCAACCAACAGGCTGCGCTCACAGACAACAGGTCCATCACACATTTCCCAACAAGAACAGAACCAGACTCTAAACAGAACATGTAAAACATCTCCTTGTAAAACATCTCCTTAAATAAAAATTTCAAACAGAATGAACATTCCCTCCATTACACCAGCTAGCCCAGCTCTGGCTTTACTTCCTTCTTTAAAACGGGACATTCACAACTATTGAATGAGGTTTCTCCAGTATTGTACATTTCAGAGGCCATTCAATTTAATTTAATTTATTGGCTGCCATCATTATTTGAAGAGCCTTTCAGGCAATATAGAAACACCACATATAATACCAGAATTTTAAGCAAAGACGTATAATTCTCAAAGTATGTCATTATTGACTCTTAGCTAAAGTGACACATATTTTTAGCTCAATATCTGCTAAATTGAGAGAGGTGTCACTGTTTTTTTTTTTGTTTTGTTTGTTTTTGTTTTTTTGCTTTCTGAGATCCGTCTCCTGTGGCAGCCATCTAGAATAAGGTCTTTGGGGTACTTACCTTGCTATAACACAGACAGCAGCTAGCAATAAGATCAAAAGCAGAAGAACTCCTGCTAAACCAAGAAGAATGGCCAATAGATCTGTGTAGAAAAATAAAGAAACGTTCAAAATTGAATCAAAGTTTGTGAAGGTGAGAGCATTTCTGGGCCCGAAAAAAGATTACTCACTGGACTTTTTCTGAAGAACAATTTTGGTCATAGCACCAAAGTCTCCCGTTTTTGGTTTACAGTTGGACATATCCAGCTGGAAACTCTGCTGTGCCATTAAGTTTTCTATCTTCTCGTCCTCCCGCCGGCTCATCAGCTCTGCCTTCTGGTCCAGGTTCTTCACCTTGATTTGGGTGTGTTTTTCAGCACATATGGGCTGGCTGAGGTTGGCAAACTGAATGTCTGCGCTGTACTGACTTGGGAGAGAGACTATCCAGGATGCGGTGGAGAAAGGTCTCATGCCCTGAGGCCAGTTAGGGGTGGCCAGTAGGGTGAGAATGGTCATAGTCGGGTCAATGCTGTAGATGAAGGTTTCTGGATAGTAAGAGAAATGGAGAGGAGTCTCAGAGCTGGAGTCTGACTGCTGTGACTTACTGCCACTATGTGGTATCTGGAAGCAAATACAGCTCTAATACATTCATTTTAAAGACTGACTATTTTCTAGATTTTACAAGTTAACTATTTTATGCCATTAAATTATTCTTTAAGAATGTTTTTTTTGTCTGAAAAAGCTAAAATCTTTACCATCTAATGTCAAATGGAACAAACAAAAAAACAGCAGTTATTCACACTTTGCAAGAATTAGATTCAATGAAAACCTGAAAATGACGAGAATACTAACTCGTGAGGTAGTTATAATCTAACAACTTTAAGTCTTTTTCTTTCATAATCAGGATTATCTTTGATGTTAAGTATCTCGGTGATTAAAAACAGCCACGAGCAAGTATGAACCTGCTGTATTCAGGTGTTGATGAAACGCAGAACAACACAGCAAAAGTACAAATAACAAAGAGTCAGAACCATTTATCCATTTTCCTCTTATTAATCTTTAATCACCGTTAGGTATTTTTCTCTGTTAAAGCAGCGTGAACCGATTCATTCCTATAGTTTAAAATGGTCCATCGTTTTTCTGTACAGTTGAATCTGCCACTTTGTGGAGTTGCTAACGCTAACGGTTAGCTTCTACTAGCCAAGACGCACTTAGCTGCTCATAGTCATTTTTTGATCAGGACTTTCAGAGGAAGGATTCTGCCTTTGTTATAAATCATTTAGAGATAAATGTTTAGGCCTACTGGATGAACCAGTGTTTGTCAACAAACCACTTAAAGAACCAGTTTTAAACTGGATTTTTAGGCACTTACTCACCCGAAACATGTCAGAAAGACAAAAAATATTTCACGTTTCTTTGGGCAAATGTATGAAAAAAATAAGCTGTTTGACAATTTAAATAGTACTTTATCATCAATATGTTGAGTCCCAAGAAGCTAGCAGGTCAAAACTGCATTTACAAAAATACATTTACCTGAGATCTCTGGACCAATGCTGACATTGAGAAACGGTTCTCTGACTTTGCTGAAGTCTGGTGTCGTAGCTGTGACGGTGATATTGGCGTGCACTTGAACTTTCTGAATGTTGCCATTGAGGCAGAAATCTCCAACAGAATACCCATCAGCCTCAGCCACGTTTAACAAAAAATCCTTCTGGCACTCCTGTCCCGGGAGGGCCTGCTGAAGACTCCCAGATGGAGATACCAGGTCCAGCGATTGGTCGCTGGGGATTCTGAGGAGCCAAGTGAAGCTACTGAGTGGCATCGGGAGGCAGGAGTCCAAAGAGGGAATGGTTAGAGAAAATGGAGGGCACGATGCAGCATTTGGGCAGTCTGTGAAGTCAAAATATAGAAATTTAGATAATTTTCTGTTACACTGAATTATAGCTTGGGTTTACCAATTAGCCATGGTGGCCATCTTGAATTGGGTTGACTCCAAATTTTAATTTTTTATCTTTTGTAATTAGGACGGATTTATTCAGGAAATTATAAACAAAAATAAAACTAAATTTTAAAGAAAAAAAAAAGATAAAATTTCTAAACGGACATCGATTGGTTCCCGGAGTAGAGCTGTTAAGATCCTGTTTTGCCTAAAGGACCTTAATGTTTATTTTTGCCTAGTTAATCAGGTCACATCCACAAAAACATGTCCTGTGTCTATAAAAAGCCATATTTACAGTTCAGAGGTTTATGTTTACTTAACATTTTTGAGAGTAAATCATAAGAATTAGCGGTTTCTTACCAAAAACTTGTCTAGCAGTCAGACGAAGGTCATCCTTTGTACAGTCCAGGAAGGAGAGACGGGCTGTGGTTCCTTCTAATACATTCATCTTTTCTTTGACCTCAGAGTTTAAGCTGATCTCACAATACGGGTCCGAACCTACTTTCTCAATCTGCAGGGACACGCCTTGTTGTTTGGTTAAATCCACTGTACAGAGAACTAACGGAGAAACACAACACAGTATTCAGGAATTAATTTGAGCTTTTATTCTGAAAATATCTTTATACTTTTATTATTTGGAAACTATTTGTTTTTGACTGCCTGTTTTACATTTCTGCCCAAAAAATTTCAGTGTTTTAAAGCATTTTAAAAGCTGAGCAATGAACTTAACAAGTACAATCTCACAATTTCTGTTTAAAAAACATTGAGAAACGTAGAGAAGTGGGAAATAAAACACTCTTACTTTAACTTTCATAGTTAAAGAGGACATATTATTTAAAATCCACCTTCTGCATCCTTTCGTGCTGTCGTGTGGGTCTCTACTACCTCTAAAGAACACCCTAAAGGTAAAAAAAAACTTGTCCTTCTGTTTTCTGTCAGTGTTTGACTTTAGGAATTATGTGACTAAAACGAGCCAATTTTTAGCATCCCCGATTGTGATGCCACAAACTGGGAAAGTAGAATAGAATTGCCTCTCACATGTAAGAGAGAGCTGCTGCTGGTGGAGGAGCAGCGGTTCTACTCTGAGAACCTTCTGGATATCAGAACTTCTCATCTTATGGCAGCCAATCAGAAGATAGGTGTGGACAGCCCCATCTTATTTTCTTAAAAGTGACAGAGCCCTGAAACAGCTCACTCTGGAAGGTACTGAAACACTGCAGTGAGAAGGAACCAGATGTAATTTATTACCTGGATGACCACTTCTCATCACAGAGACTCTGTAGCTCAAGCTGAGCCCTTGGAGCGTTGTGTTGGTTTCGCAGTTCTTCAGCACCATGCTGAAGTCCCCCTGCTGATGCTGAGGCTGGGGATCCGTCAGAGTCAGTGTAGTCACCTTTGACTCCCCTTTCTGATACTCCACCGCCACATCGCCCGTCAGGCATTCAGGGGCTGTGTAGTTATGAAAGAGGATGGTGTAGTTGTGCATGCCGGGTACTGTGAAATCCCACTGCATCTGCTGAAGATCGGGGAACTTCCTGGGGAAGTAGGGTGTGCTGAAGTCTGTATCCGATACACCTCGAGGTAGACTGACCTTCATGATGGCCAGCACTAAGACAGAGAGATGCAGAAAACAAGTGAGAAACTGGTAGCTCCATCTGGGTTTATTTAAAAAAAAAAAACTTATGATCACATGTTTTAAATTATTCAGAGATTAATAATTGTTGGGGAACATGGTTAGCTTCAAACCAGAGCTCTGATCGCTTAAGTTTAACATGAGTTTGGTTTAGACCAGCGGCCTACAACCTGCAAACCTAGAAATTTTCTAGTAGAGTGATTGCAGTAACCAAACTCTACCACAGGATGTCGTCTTACTCTATTCTTACACACTGCACCTTTAATATAAGACATAGTATATAGGAAGAGAATATAAAATACCCATAATGACACCAGCTGTGTTTTTACAAGCAACCAAGTTTATGTTATTGCAATGTGCATTTGCCCAAAGCTCTTATTGTCAAAGGGCTTTACAGGAAGTAGATCTAAGTTTGGTAAACTCGATGGATAATAAAAATGATAGTTTTACTCATTAAACCCAACAGTTTCATGTTTTAGTAGTTTCATCAAGTATATAAAGTCTGGTTGCAAGTGCAGGCTAAAACGTTAGCCGACTCTGTAATACGGCAAGCAGGGGTGACTCGTTAAATCAGTTTTCCTCGTCTCATTGCCTTTCTGTCTTTTTTCCTTATGTTGTGCAGTTGGAAAACCCTAACTTTAATAAAACTTTCCCATAACACTTTGATACATTTAGTCATACAGATTTGGTCTCTGGAGGCCTAAAAATCTCAAAATTCGCTCTCCGGTCACAACAGTTAAGGGAATAAATTCTTGTAACTGACTTACTTCTGGTCTCAGGTCCAACATCCAGTTTAAAGTTGGCAGGACCCAGTTTAGCATTCCCAGGCACCCTCAAGGACATGCGGCCCTTGTAACGAACCTGTACTGTGTTCACAGGGCCTCCTTGGCAAAAGGTACCAATATCTGCAAACCCGGTGCGCGGATAGGCAATAAGGGAGTACGTGTGGCCATCCGGACACAATTCTTCTTTTTGGACTTGTCGCATTCCCGGCTCTGGAAAGTCCAGCTGGAAAGTCTTAGGGGAGTTAACTTTCAGATCCCAAGTGAAAGTCCGATTGAAGTCAGGAAAGAATGTGGATTCAGCGTGAACAGTGTCACCTACACAGGACGACTTTGTGCAGTCTGAAGACAGAACACACGAGTTAGTTTTTCAGGAGTGCCGCGTTTGAAGGCCATAAAATCCTAAGTGAATGTTCCTAATAAAACACTTTTATAAAACTTCACCATGTGTTAAATTAGCATTAAAGCGTGTGATTGGTTGTTTCATTAAAAAAATATATCTTCAGAAACCAGTTTTTATACGAATCAGAACATGACTAAGCTAATTTGAATATTCCTACCAATTTGCCTGTTTATCTCCACACTGAAGACGTCTTGAGGCAGTGGACACGTGAACTCTACGATGGTGTTGGAAGGGTCAGTCAGGCTAAGGGACTGTGGGTTACAGTTTTGACCAGAACCCTCGTTTACACACACGCTACAGTCTGGCTCTTGGGCCACCCTGCTGATGAAGATCATGGTGTTGGGGTCAGAGGTCACAGACTCTTGTCTGCCACCTAGAAAAACAAAAATACAACTTTTGCAAAGATTTATTCACTTAAACTGCTGTAAACGTTTGTTGAAATGGCGTGCTTACGTCTTGGAGTTGTGTTTACATTGAACACAGTCCGGTCCAGATCTCCTCCTGTGGGTAACTCAAGTGTTACAGTTGTTGCTCCAAGCAGTTCTAGTTGAGACACCTTCCCATCTTTGCAGTAACTGTTAGTTTGGATGGTTCCATCAAACCTAGATGTACTCACAGTGTACTTATAACCATCCTGGCAATTGTCTGTGGTGGAAATGTCCTTTAGTCCATAACTAGGTCCAAAGTCCAAAGATAAAACGGTCCTTTCTGGGACACTAATGTCCCACATCAGGGTTCTTTTGAAGTCCTTGAAGAGGGTGGGATCAACATTAGCTACGGCTGGAGTGCAGGAGCTTGTCGTGCATGCTGAGACAAAAGTTTGGAAGAGTTAAAAAAATTGTATTTAATTATTATGCCAAACTTTGCACAAAGTAAAATATGAGAAACCTATCCTTTAATTATATTCGGATTACTTTAAAGCTCCCTCCAACCCTCACCTATGGTCAACCAATCAATCAATCAATCAGATTTTATTTATATAGCACCTTCTACCACCATAGTGGAGGCCCGAGGTGCTGAACAGCACATAACAACAAGGATAAAAACATCATAGTAGATAAGAGAATAAAAATAGTCCCTCCTAGATCTCAGTATAGAGCGGGGGACTTCCAGCAACTCCTGCTCAGCAGAGCGAAGGGCCCTAGAGGAGACATGCCACTGTAATAGTGCAGCCAGGTATGGGGGAGCACTGCCCTGCAGCACCCTGAAGACAGGGAGGAGGATCTTCAATTTTGCCTGATAATACACCGGAAGCCAGTGCAGAGAAGCCAACAGGGTAATGTGGTCCCTCCTTCTAGTTCAAGTCAGAAATCTGGTCACGAGCTTTGGGTAGTGACCGAAAGAATGAGACTACATATACAAATGACCGAAATTAGTTTTCTCCGCAGGGTGGCTGGGCTCTCTGTTAGAGATAGGGTGAGAAGCTCGGTCATCCGGGAGGGCTCGGAGTAGACCCGCTGCTCCTCCACATCGAGAGGAGCCAGTTGAGGTGGCTAGGACATCTAGCTAGGATACCTTCTGGACGCCACCCTGGTGAGGTTTTCCGGGCACGTCCAACTGGGAGAAGACCTAAAGAAAGACCCAGGACATTCTGGAGGGACTATGTCTCTGGCTGGCCAGGGAACACCTTGGGATTTCCCCGGAGGAACTGGCCCAAGTGGCTAGGGAGAGCAAAGTCTGGGCCTCACTGCTTAGGCTGCCGCCGTGACCCGACCCTGGATAAGCGGCCAAAAATGGATTTAAAGCAGACATGTCCAAATGCGGCCCGCAGAGGGAATTTGTGCAGACCCCAGTTGCAATTTCTAGAATTGTGTCTAGCTGGCTGTTGATGAAAATTGTCCCAGGAAACTTTTTACTGACATAAGGGCTATTTTTGAGCAGTACAATTTTATTTTTAAAATAATCACTATGATGTTTTTGTACAGGCCAGCGATTGCATTTAACTTGGCAATTTTTTACACTTCTGCTGTGAAGTGTTTGTTTTTATTGAATTGGTTACAATTTTCAGATATTTTTTTGTGTGTTTTTGCTCTTGTCCTGTTGATTTTACGTTTGCCTGGAAAATGTTGTGTTTGTTATTTCAGTTTTTTATTTCGGTTTAACCTTTCTATAGAGGACCCACTGGTAAAAAGATGGTTTGAAGCAAGTGGTTGAGCCTCATAAAAGTACATAAATAAATAAAATAAGTATTTACCAGTGAATTAAAGGTTTCTCATTCCCCACTGAGATAAGATATGCAATTACCTATTTTTGTTGTCATCTTCATGGTGAACACCTCCTGGGGCTTCAGGCAGCCAAAGTCCACTTCCAGATCGCCAGGACTCTTCAGGGTCTTTTCTGATGAGCTGCAGTCAGGAGCGGGACCACCACAGACGCACACGTCACATTCTGGCTCCCCCTGGTCGCGGCTCAGGACCACAGTGGAACTGGGGCCAATGGTTACGACCATTTTTGGTCGAACTAAAATAATTTAAAACAACAGTCAGTGACACAGAACAAAGAGGTAATCTGTTTGCGAAGTGTATCGTTTAGTCACTGCATAAACATCCTTAAATGTGTTTGGCTAAGGCTACTTTCCAAACCTTATCACTAAATTCTGAGTGACCCCTTGTTTTTTATTCTGTAATAAAGGCTTGTATCTGAAAAATGTTTGTGTGACTTTTAACAAGTTTTCAAGAAAATGTGAGTTTTTAAATGTTCTTTTATGCAAAAAATAAAAAATTGGGAACATTTATAATCCTAATGTTACAAATTTTAATGTATTTTTAATTGTCTTCAGCAAAATGAGAAAACAAAAACATCAAAGACTGGAAACGAACACGGTTAGGTCAGAAATGAGCATAACAGGCTACAAAAAAATTTGGTTACAAGCTAAATAAAATTTTTTGCTCAAATACTTAAAATTTAACTATTTATAGTCTATTATAAAACTTTGAAAACATATACATGAAAAGAGACGTTTGAGCAGTCAGAAACCTCAACAACTTTGTTCTTCCAATACATTCAGAAAATAATCTGCATACACCAGTAGCCATCTTCCCTTCATTTTGCTTAGTCATGCTAAGATTTAGAACTAGAGATAAAATGGGATTGGGCTGGGGGATTGCATCAATACATATAAAACAATGCAATTCCCTATGTGCCGAAATATACTTGCTGTATACAGGCGGCTTCTTTGTTCACATACTTGCTGCTACATGGTACTGCACAGAAGGTAGTACTGGAGGGTTCCACTAGGGGGCACACTAGACTACTAGTTTGTGGGTACAACCAAAACAAACATGTCGTCAATAGAAGAGGCCAGTAATTGGTTAATTTTGAGATTATGACAGAAAAAAGACAACAGCTGTACCGTAGGTGAAATGAAAGACTTCTAGAGACAGAGTGACCATGGCGAGTGTGTCTTGCTCTTTTGTCAACTCCACCAACTGGTTACTCGAATATTGCAGTGTGTGAACGTGTCACATTAATTTCGGGGAGATGCGTACAAATGACGTTTCAAATTAATACAAGTTAAGTGACGCAGCCATTTTAAACACACGTATGCATCATTAAACAGCAAGTATATTCCAGACCTATAGCTTATTTGGATGATAATCAGTGTCTGCATTGACTCCGGCAATCCTTACAATCCAGTAAAAACACATGGAAACTGAGCGGATGCATCCACATTTTCATGAAAATGTTTTCCAACAAATAAATAAATAAAAAGTCGTACAAGGATGTTGTTCTTACCAAAAGCTTCAGCGGTGGCTTGAAACAACACAAGTTGTACCTTCGTCTTCGGTTGTGCTTCTAAAGACACAACGGCTTGATTGAGCAGCTTTAAAACATTCTCAGTGCCACCACGACAATAATGGGTCCAGTTCTTAATGTTGGTTTTTGATGTGGCCACTGTATAACGCAGGCCATCGGGGCACGGTTGTGATGTCTCAATCAGTCCTTCTCCGAGAACGTTGAGTTTCACAAGTGTCTTTTCAGGTACCTTTACTTCCCAAGTAAAGGTTCTGGAAAACTGCTGCAGAATGGATGCCGGGGCTTCTACCGTCGATGGGTTGCAGGTACCTCCGGTGCATTCTGCATTGAAATTTTAGACAAGACTAGCTCTGCGTTTTGGTGCAGAAACATGTGTTTAGACTTTACTAAACGATCTAAACTCACCAACAGAGCTGTCAACAGTCACGGTGAAAGACTGTTCGATGGGCTGAGAGCACTTAAACAGAAGTTTAACCTCCTGTACAGGTACCAGGGTTACTGAGGAGCTGCAGGATGTCTGGGTGTCATTCACCCCACTGACCGTGCAGACAGAACACTCATCCAGAGTCAGGGTGGTGGAAACAGTCACAGTACAGCCACTGCATGGTGGCACCACTGTCTGCAAGGACTCTGATGAAAGAGAATAAGTGAGGCGAGGGTAAAACAAGTCAACAGTTAATTCTTCAGCACACCAAAGCATCAAATGATGATTAATGACCCACACTTTTATGGCGCCTTTCAGAGTCAGAGGACTCCAAAGCGCTTTACACTACAGTTTGCCATTCACATATTTACACACTGGTGGTGATGAGCCACAGCTGCCCTGGGGCACACTGACAGAGGCGAGGCTGTTGAGCACAGGCACCACCGGTTCCTTCAACCACCAGCAGTAAGCAAGGTAGATTAAGAGTATTTCCCAAGGACACAACAGCAGAATTCTCTGCTGGGAGCCGGGATCAACCCTACAACCCTCCGATTGTTGGAGCTCTACCTCCTGAGTGCCTAGGGGCCATCAACATCGTAACCATGAATTAAGAAGAAAAATTTTGTGGAGCCTAAGATTTTCTCCCGTTCCAGTTGGCTCATGAGTCCCCTGACCGAAAAAAATATATAATAATAATAAAGAATGTAAGTGAATTGGGCTATAAAGTAATTTTCTGGTCCGCTTTAACTTACACCCTGAATCACACGTATGTTGAACTTCAACTACCTCTGTGTGTTTAGATGATTGTCACGTAATTTCAGATTTGCTTGTCAAAAATTGGTAATTGAAGACCACAAAAGAGAAGTTCCATTTATGACGTCAAGCAGAATCTCACCGTCTCCCCCAGCATGTGCTATTTACCACATGGCCAGATTTACAGTGGTTTTCTCCACAATCAATTATCCTGCTTTCAACCTAGAAATAGGATGTGAAGCTCGCTAAACTGTCATTTTTCTTCTTCCTGGTTTGGTGATGTAAATTTGGTGAGAACGAGCAGTCGTAGTCCTTTACGTGTTTTTACACAAAACCTAAATTAACTTTTGCTGGATGTTAAAAATAAGCACTTTCTTGGCATCAAAATGTGTCTTTAACATTCATGGACATCATTATTATAGTAAGAGGAAATTATGAATTATAAAATCAAAATGCTCACCAATAACACGTTGGTGACAGTGTGGGGATCAGTGCAGGTTTTTATGCATCACAAGTGAAAAAAGTCGTTAAAAGCTACTCTCTGAATACGGTCATTTCAAACCTGAAGGAGCACCAGAATGTGCTTTTCTTCTAGTTTTTTTAATAGTGTCACCCTGAGGGCAACAAGGAGACTTTCCTCATTAATTACTGTAATAATGATTGTAACCTGGGTTGTTCATTTCTCCCATAGAGAAATCTTCCCGCTGGACTCCAACACGCAAATGATTTTCCTGCTTTACAGACAACGGTTTGCGTTCAAAAGTCAACGGCGAGTCAAAAACGATATCCCAATATGGTATGATGGTCGCCGTGACTTTTGAAGGGCTTATTGTTCAACATGACCTTTACTGAAGTCATTGATCAGTTCCTTGGTTTTGCATAAGACCAGGGAAGTGGTTGCAACACCCTTCAGCTAATGCATGCATGCTTCAGAGGCAGCAGTGCAGCGTCATCTGAAGTCCTGAGCAGATAGCAGCTGTCTGTAAACACGGCGAAGAGCAGAGGAGGTCAGCCCTGAGAACAGCCAGCGTTTGAAGTCACGGATGACATGTGGTGATTATCGTAGACCTTCTGAGCTCTCTGCCCGAATGCTGAATACATTTGTTTTCAAAAATAAACAAAATGCAGTTTCCACCAGACACGCCTTACTGTACCCTCCAATGATTACCATGAATCATGACTCATATTACAGAAGAAACTTTTTTTTTTAATTGGGTAACACAACTTGTCTTAATACGTTTCTGTGAAGTGAAGATGGCTCTGAGGTCAGGACTCCAATCACTTCCTGTGTTTTTCACAAGATGTTAAAATTCCTCTCCGAGGTTGCCCTGTGTTGACATGACCGTGTTGCATCACTGGTGGAGATGTTTCCCCGTCATTGGTCTTCCACACCCCAGAGGCATCACGCAGGAATCAGGGGGGCGATCACTGCTTATCACTGTTACTTTCTGATGCCTGTTCCTCATTTCTGTGTGCAGCTGCAAAATGCCGCAGCTGTAAAATCATGACTCGTTAGTTTTACTGGTTCAAAATTGTGCCATAAAAATTTATACCTCCTTTGCCAGGGTGATGGTGTTGACACAGAGCAGGGTAAGTCCACTGATTCATGGCCCTAGTGTATGTTTTACAACTAAACACAAAAAATACTCGATTTATACCTACAATTTTAAATAAATGTATTAGATTTTCGTTTAAAACAGACCAATCGTGTAATCTGCAGCTATCATTTTAATATAGCATGTAAATATAGAAAGGAATGAGTTGTTTTTTTCATCCTAAGCTGGAAATTGTATTTAAATATAAAAATATAAGGCTTGTTACAAGGATCAGACAAAGAGCTGGTGCATTTTAGGTAGAAATAAAGGTGCCACTGCCTCCTGTGGAAAGATTTTTACACAATCATGTCCACAATTTCCATAAAAACACTAAAAATCTACAATATTTCTAAAATATTTCCTCCAAAGGTGATAAAACTACAAAAAGAGGTGGATAAATAAGCCAGTTATATTCCAACATGAGATCATACTCAGCAGATCAGTGGCAGATTGCTGATAAATGATTAATGAAGTGGTGAATTTCTGCCCCCCAGGAAGCTCCATAAACACCTCATTTGAAAAACAGAGACTCGACTGTTAGATTTCTGCGAAAGTAAGCAGCGTTGATGTCGGAAAGCACTGATCAGTGGGAGGAGTTGAACCTGCTTTCTTATCTACACCCCGGCCTAGCTCTCTCACACACTGTTTTTATCACCGTCTTCCACTAAAACGTTAAAAGAGCGACAGCGCGCTCAAAGTCAGCAGCAGACGTCAATCGTTTAGAACAAATGAAAGTTTCTCACCTGTGGAGCTCAAAGATGACAGAAACAACAACACCAGGAGCGCGCGGGTTCCACAGAAACACGTCATCTTCTAAATGTAAGATATTTCTAATAATAATTTTTTTTAAGTCGAAGTCAGAAAAACGCGAACATTTCGGTGACTTTGAGCAGCAGCCTCGGCGTTGACAGCCACTTCCTGCTCGACGTTACCTGTGCGCGGCGGAGGGCGTGGCCCGCAGGTGGGTTTTACCTGTTCCAACCTGCAGGAAGGTCCGCGCAGTCCTACCGACGCACAGTCAGCGGAAAGCTGGTCGTTCTGTCGGACTCGAGCTCCGGTGGCTCTCCGTGCTGTGGCACAATGGACGCCCTATTTATAAGCAGCCCAACATGCCAAAGATAGTTGGCACCGAGCTGCTGTGGGGAGTGGAAACGGGAGTGAGCCTGGGACCGATCAAACCTGAAAACTAATATTATTATGACAACATGGAAGTCTATAATGAGAAAGAAAATCCCATTTTTAGATTTAGCATTGCATAATTATGAGGAAAACATGACTTCATTAATTTCAATGTTTTTATTGAATTTTACCGAATACACCCCAATATCTCATTATTATCACTATAGCTTCCTCATTAAGATTCATTACCTCATAATTATGAACTTTGTCATTCTGACTATAGTATCTTGTGTTTGTGCAGTTTCTCATTATTATAATTTATTTTCTCATTATCCAATAATTATCAGAACGCTTCTCATAAATATGACATGGTATCACACAGGTATGGGGAAGTATGTCTTGGTATCTCATAATCTCACCAATATGAGAAAAATTCTCTTAATTGTGAGAAAGTTTCTCATGATTATGAGAAGTATTGTCATAATTGTGAGAATGAATTTCATATGACATACT
Organism: Nothobranchius furzeri; assembly: GCF_043380555.1. Taxonomy (NCBI): domain Eukaryota; kingdom Metazoa; phylum Chordata; class Actinopteri; order Cyprinodontiformes; family Nothobranchiidae; genus Nothobranchius; species Nothobranchius furzeri. The sequence continues at coordinate 8,203,196 of NC_091759.1, forward strand.
ATCAGATAGTTATTAATCCATAATCTGATTATTAGGAATTAGTATCTTCTTATCATGACTTAGTTTCTCATAAATTTCTCATAATCACATAGTTATCATAAATTAGCTTGTAAGTATGACTTAGTATCCCATACGTATGAGAACTCATGTCATTATTATGACTAACTATCTCATCATGACTATAGTATCTCATCAATATAAGTAATTTTCTGATAATTATGAGAAAGTATCTTATAATTAAGAGCAAGGATGCCATAATTATGATGTAGGACTTAGTTTATCATAATCTCATATATGACATCATAAGTCATAATTATAGAATACAGATTGCAAGAGATCTTGCAATATTATGCAACTTAGTTTCTCTTAGTTTAAACTTTGTCGATAGGCGACCTGCATCCCTTCAAATGATTTTAGGCCTTTATTTACTTAAATGAATTTAAAATTTGTTTTAGATGAACAACAGGAAATGAAATGATTGAAACTAAGCTGGACAGCAAGCAAACCTAAAAAAAAATAACAAGGTCAGTTAAATGAGCAGATTATGATTGCACGTAAAAATCAACTTGTGTCTGATCAGGTGCATTTCCTCCCCAGTGGAACTGCAACAAAAATGTAATCTGGTGTGTGAACACTCCCAGAGAAGTGCTGAGGCTCACTCGTGCCGCCACATGCCTTACAAGGTGGACATTTTTGCACAGAAACATACCTGAGGGCTGGATCATCTGCACACACGCACACGCACGCACGCACACACACACACACATGGAGTGAGAGATGAAACAGGATTTTTGTTGTGAAATCTGGAACATCCCTGCCTTTAAATTTGAATCAGATCTATTTATTTTGTATTTTGTCATTTTTACAAACGTATAGGTTGAGGAAAACCAACACACGCGTGTGTAACGACACACAGCTTTTGCTTTTGGATGAACCAGTCTGACAGCATGCAAAGTGGGTGTTGAGCTGCAGTTTGTTCTACAACAACGGACCTCAGTGAAGAACCAGCAGCTGTCGGACATCCCCTCCCATGTAACTGTAGCTGCTGGACAGCCAACATGTGCTGCAGGGAGTTTCACCCATATGTATAAAACAATGTTTATGTACATATCTATGGTTTCAGGGTCGGTCCTGAAGGATCTTAGCTGGTTCTGGTGTTTGACAATGATTTATTCTTTTATTTATTTCCTCCACAGGGCAACTCTGTAAATAGCAACAAGGAATCCGTGGCAGACTGGATGACAAAAATGTCAATCTACTTTTAAAATAGACAACAACGTCAGTTACAGTTACATTTCTGACTTGTTGCTACTCATCTGCTGGAGCTGAGCCTGGTTTTATAGGCAGACTCCATGATGGAGGACCTGAACAGTCCACATGGAGGCAGCAGCAGCTGGGTTTGCTTAGTTTGGCTCCACTTCAATCTAATCCATTCTGTTTTTAAAGTAAAGCTTTTATCAAGTCAACAGAAATAAAAATACTTTTACTTTTTGATACGATCAGTAAACCATAAAATTAAATAATACTTCTTTAACTCCGAAAAAGAATGATCCCATTTTATTAAAATGATTTAATCTTATAACAACTTTGCTTGCTGATAATTAGTTTTTTGTAGAAACAAATAAAGTGACATAAATATTCATATAACTTCTGTATTTCAGTTATTAAAAAGTTTGGGATGAAGAACCAAAACCTCCAGAACTCCAAGATGAACTCAAACTGAAATTTACAACTAATTTTTTGATCTATTGCTCAATACACTCCAAAGGTTTTAGTCATCAAAAGTTTCAATGGTGTCCTGATGAAATGAATAAAAATACTCAGAATATTTCAGAACAATGAAGAAAAATCCAGATATTTTTTGTCCTTATTTATTTTCATTTATTGACATTAAAATAAAAATACAGAACTAAATTGCTACAAGCCAAAATGAAAAAGGGGACAGAAAGAAGAAAAACTTATGTTATCTGCCCCTTTTAACTAAAATAACATTAATACAAATGAAACGATCATATGATTCTTAAAAATTTTGAACAATATAGTTTCTGGACTGGTTGGCCGACACAACCTCAACCCATGAATTGAAAAAAAGGAAAGAAAACAAGTTACACAGAAAGAAGTATAAAGTTATAGACTATATACATACATATATACACATGTGCATACATAGACTTGTTTCCTTTTCCCTTTTTTTTCATCCCCAACCTCCTCCCCACATGCATTTATGTAACAGATCTATATAAGTTAATCATTTCATTTTTTAATCTCTTTTTTGAAAGTCAATATTGCTTTTGCATTCTTGATTTCAGTGTTTAATTTGTTCCACAATTTAACTCCATATATGGACACACAATGTTCCTTAATGAGTATCCGATGTCTAGGTACATTAAATGATTCATGACCTTTTAAATCATATTTGCTATGTCTTTTTGGAAATCTTTTGATTAAACCTGCAGGTATGTTCCTTTTGTTTGCATTATACATAAATTTTAAAATATTGTAGTCCACCAGATCATAGAATTTTAGTGGTTTTAATTTTATAAATAATGGATTGGACGGATCTCTGTAGTTGCTCCTTGTGATTATTCTTATTGCTTTTTTCTGTAAGATGTAAATGGAATTTGAGTTTGTGTCTGTTGGTCTGCAGGGGCGGTTCTGGATTTGGGGGGGGAACTGCCCCCCCCCCCATTCAGATCGACCCCATTCCGTCTCCGCAAGCTCCTTTTTCCAATTACATTGAATGCAGCATGATGTAAACAAACACCGACTCCAGAGGCACAAAAGTGGTTGCTGCTAGGATGCAGGATGAAGCGAAAAAGGCAAGCAACTATTTCTGCGTATTTAAAAAAGACCAACAGTGTAAGTAGGCGGGACCGATCTGTCTGTTTAGTTTCAGTACGTTGTTGTCAGTTTTGGGACTTACTCGTTAAAAGCGCCAAAGCCTCATTGCTGACTTTAACAAGTCTCGTCTACAAATATGATCCCTCATGAAGTTACTACTTTACACCAGAAGATAGTGGAGATGTGTAATCTTCAGGCTGAGCAAAGTTTTGGAGATTTGAGTTTGAAAATCGCCTCCCGCCGAGAGGCTCGCAGTCGGGGAGAGGAGGAGATGCGCGCAACATGAAGAGCGCAAACATTAGATAAAACGCATAATTGCCAGCAGGTCTGGTCTTTGTTGACTGATCACTTTGTCTGGTACACACCATTATGTGAAAGAGTTAATTTACATTTAATTAAGGACCCGTGAGACATAAGATTCCATAGTAAATATGAAATCAATGTTACGGACCGCTGGGTTATTTTAACCAGAAGATTGGAACTTTTTATTGCAGGGATTATGTAACACTTTGTATTAACTGAGAGACAAGAGAAGAGAGAGAGAGTCCTTTTAAACGTTTAAGACAGTGGTTCCTAATCTGGGGGTCCCGACCCCCACAAGGGGGCGCCAAAGCCTCTCAGTGGGTCGCCAGGACCTCTCCACTTTAAGGGGTTAAAACTTCATTTATTACTTGTTTATAGCCTACATTTTGCTCACATTTTTTTCATGAGTGAAAAGTTTACTGATATTAACACAAGAAATAATTAGTACAGAAAAAGTAACACTTTTAAGAACATTTTGCTCAGCTCACTGTTTTATTTTCAAGTGTCAAAAGTTCATTAAAGATAGGACTGGTTGATTAATCACAGCCTTCACAGTAAATAATCTAGTATAAACGGTAATATACACATTTAAGTACATTTTGCTCAGTGTATTTTTTATGTGTCAAACGTTTATTGAAAGGAATGATTGATTTATCAGTGTTTACAAGAAACAATGTGTTCAGAAAAGTAATACAAACTGTCAAGCACATTATGCTCTGTTTGGTTTTGTTAATGACTTAGTTCTGTACTGGAGCCTACTATTACTGTTATCTATTGAATCCAAGCATATTAAAATGTGCTTGAACACTTTTATCATTTCTTAATACTGTTTGTACTGGAAGAGAGAATGGGAGGGGGTCATCAAAAATTTTACTGGTAAAAAATGGGGTCCCTTGGGAAAAAGGTTGGGAACCACTGTGTTAAGATGATTTATTTCTAAACAGTTTAAACAATTTTAAACAAGACTAACTCTAAATGATGGATGGATCTGGTGTAATGAGACGTGAGATGACTGGTGCATATGTGAGTGATGTTTTTACCAGAACTCTCGTATCCGGAGAAGCAAGTCTGAATGATATTGTGATGTCTTGCTTCTAGCTATGATCAGAGTTTGATCGGAGTTTCATAAAAACATGAGATGCCATTTTGTCGCTCCACACATGCCCTTTGAGATGAGACCTCCGTACAGATCTGCCAGGTCCTCGGACCCCCTTTCGGTACAGGAGCCGGTGAAACAGCGTCAGCAGTACGACAAACTAGTCTTTGGATTGTCTCCAGGTAAAAAGCGACAGGTGGTTCACAGCATCAAATGGACCCCCCTTGGGTCAGCGAGTTCAGCTTTTATTCTGAAAGGAACAGTTGCTTGGTTGGTAAAATGCAACAGATTTTATCCAGCTTGATGGTTCTCAGCTTAAAAAGGAAGTCCGGATGGCCGGTCCGATACTTCGCTTAGCATGCGGTGAACTCCAGTGAGATCTTGAGAACTGAACTTAAGATGGCGTTGGAACTGGTTTTATTAATCTGGATGTTTTGATTTCTGGTTGAATCAAAGTTGGCAGATTTATAAACACCACAGAGACTATGCCACGCTTCAGAAAGGAAGGTTCTGATTGGATCAGTAACAGCAATGTGTGTACATTATGTGTAGTCAGCATGTCTAGTGACTAGATTAAAGTCATATTATTTATTAAAGTATATTAAACATAACATTGTCATTTCACAGATCGGTCAACATTATATTATATTATTGATTATATTATTGACTAACACTGTTTTGATTAGCTTTATTAAAAATAGAGTTCTTTGATTTATTAAAGGAAAGAGTGCTTTATCTTCATTCTTCTCTTGCTGGAAAGAAAACAGTTTTAGAAGCAAATGCATGACCTTGAGGCAGTCTCATGCACTCTAGTACTGTGTCAGAGACATCTGTGGAGAGAGGTTAAATAACCTCTGGAGGAATAGCTCCTTCATCACGTTACACTCTGATTATGAAGCACAATATTGTCTCTGATCCAGCCGGGAAGATTGACGCTGCTGCAGCATCAGACAGCTGGTGCTGCACAAGAGGTGTGTGGAGCTTACAAGCTCCAAACGTTTGGTTTGATGTTTGTTTAACCTTCTTTGGGACATGATGGATGTAGAAATGATGGTAAAATCACCGCTAACTTGACAGACGTAGCGACAATGTAAAAAAAAAGCCATAAAAAGGGGCAGGTGCCGATGCGTTATATATGGAAGTCAAAGTGTGCCACATAATCATAAAAATAAGTAAAATATGAAATTTAAAAAGAGCTTCATTTATGTATATATAGATTAAAACTTTCCAAATGTAATGAAAATGTCTAAATAACGTAAAAAATACGAAGGAGCATCTGGGAACTACTGCTCTAAATGATAAGTGAATATGTTTTTTTAAATTATTTTATGTGCATTTTTTTAGGGCTTTTATGTTTTCTGTAAAGATTGGTATGCTGAAAATCATTTAATGTTTTGCATAAAGCATGAGGTTTTGGTTAGTAATTGATTGGGAGAATAAATGACTGATTTGGATAGTGTTGATCAGGCAGAGCTTTGTTGCCAGCGTTCCACTGCATAATGGTTTCAAACATGTATATAATAGTGTTAGTTTTTTCGTAAACCACTGGATGAAATTACACAAACTGACTGAGCTCTAGTTAAGGCTCTTGCAATAGTTTGTGTATGTGTACGTGCGTGCGTGCGTGTGTGTATGTGTTTGGGGGAGGGTACATTGGAACTTCGTCCCCCCAGTTTTAAAATCCTATCTGCGCCCCTGGTCCAGGGTCTTTTGCATTTTTACAGCAAACATTAAACTTTCATTCAAATGTTAAATGTACACTTCAGCTTTAGAAACTGATTTAGCAGAGTGTTTTTTTAATTAAAATAAACAATAAAGCATTCAACTCCACTTGCATCACTCTTGTACTCACAGATCGAATCACAATTAAGCAGTGTCTTGACCAAGGACACCTACAGGATTATTGATGCAAGGCATTGTGGGATTTAGTCATTTTTAAATGGGCAACATTCTAACTGCAGAACTTTCACAAATTTTTGGCTGCTTGAATATTTTATAATAAATCCTTGGAATTAATTATTGAAGATGTGGATGTACGAGTAAAACTGACACATTTCTGACTTCCTACCAGTTGTCCCTGTCCGTTGCCACGGTTGCCACCCACAAATCTACCCCCCCACCCCCACCCACCCCCACCCCCACCCCCCGAGGAGTCGGGGCGTCTGCAGACTCATGTCCCTCATAAACATGGCCGACAGCTCCCCAGCTGTCTGTGTAACGAGACCCCCTCAGGTCTGTCAGACTGCTTTGGGGGACGGAAATGAAGGCAAACTGGACATGACAGACCCCAGTTACACTCCCAGCCTTTACTTTAGTGAGGACGGAAGAGTTTTATTGATTTAGTTTAATATTTACCATTTGCACGTGTTTATTCTTATTTCTTTGCATTGTTTCTTTATGTGTGTTTAGGACTTTGCACCAGATGCGGTGAGGCGGTGAACGCTGCAGGAGGAGCGTGCCAGGCTATGGGTCATGTCTTCCACAGAGCATGTTTCACCTGCAGCATGTGCAGTGAGTCCTTAGATTGTGAACATTTCTGCAAAGAAGTTCAACTTTCTATTTAACCTTTTATGACTTGTATTAATTATTTTTTAAATATTCCCCCAAATGAAGCTTAAATGGGATTTGTGTGTTCGGGGTTCAGGGTTTACACCTTTAATTGTTTTAAACGGCTAGAAATAACCCTTTAATCCTTTTACTGTTTTATTGTTTTACATAGCAACATTTTTTCCTGTATTAAAGTTCTTGTGCACCATTGTGATGCACCATTGTCTCAGACAAACAGCTCCACGGGAAGCCATTTTTTACAGCATCTGGATTAATCTATTGTGAGGAAGATTTTCTGGTGAGCATGCATTTTTTATTCTTCAGATTGAAACGATTTTTATTCGCTTTTTGTGACTTCCTTGAGATATTTTTGAAGTTCTCAGGTGTTCATCCATCCAGAGAAGTGTGCAACAGCTGCAGGAACTCAATCACAGACTTGGTGAGGGTTAACTCGTTTCTTAAAAAATGAAATTTAGAAGAACTAACTTTCTCCACAATCAGGTCCTGCAGGCTTGTGGGAAATCGTACCACCCATCCTGTTTTTGGCTGTGTCATCTGCAGACTGCAGCTGGTGGATCAGCCCTTCGCTGTAGACTCAGCCTGCAGGATTTACTGTGTCAGCGACTATCAGAGGTGAAATTACAATAGGCCTCGCCCTTTGACTCACCCTCTAATAAAAAGGGGGAATATCCTGCTAAACAGGATACATGGGAGATAAATCAGTTTCTGAGACTCCACTCATGGTCTCAGGATCAAGGCTCCCCGCTGTGATGCCTGCAGGATGCCAATACTGCCAACAGAGGTGAGCTAAGAATTCATAAAATGACCTCACATTTCAATGTTATGATAAATATCTATAATCTTCTCTCCTTTGAACTGTTTCAGGGATCTAGAGACTCAATTTGGGTGGAATCATCTAACAAGTATCACCACGTAGAGTGTTATAGCAGTGAGGTTAATCTTATTTAAAAACAGGTGATCCAGGAAACGTTTAACAAAGTGATGTTTTTCATGACTTCTTACCTCAGTAATCACCCTGTCATCTTAAAGTTACACTAAAAAGTTTCCGGCTCCCCGCCCTACTGATTGAAAGTGGAACTACAACTGTCATGAACATCCCTGCTGCAGCCTGCTGTGGCTAACGCTAACGACAAGCTAACACTAACATAAACCAACTTATACCAAAAGAAACCATGAAAAAGATCCATATTGCTGGACAAAAATATTATTACTTACAAGTCCAGTTGCAACAAAGCCAGGTCATCATCAGTCCATAATTTCATAGCCTCCTTTATCTCCCTCAGACACTGCAGGTTGTGCTGATGTCCCCTCTGGTTTTAGCTCTTTGCTTCACCTCCAAAGACATTACTCTCTTAATTTTACTTCCAGGCTCCCTCGTGATGCCAACTGTCATGCTGGTTGAACTGGGAGTTGGAATGTAGCGTGTCTTACGACCCAAACGTGGAGATGCTTGCATCAGGAGAAGCTAACACGCAGTTAAGCCTCATTCATACCTCTCTGTAAGATCCCCGAGTGAGAGACGGGCATGCATTGACAGAGACGTTTCGCTTTAGGACTTCTCTGTCAGCTGAAGATGGTTGCAAACACAATTTCCCACCAGGGTGTAGAGCTATTCTAAGGTGTCCTGAAGAACAACTGAAGAACTGGATGGCTCAAAAATTGAAGAGCTGGTTTGCTCAAAACTCTAGGCACGATTCCAGGAAAATAATGACTGAGTGCTGAGTAGATGAGATGAGCTTCCTGATATTGTGTGATGATGTAGCGGGGTGAGTAGTAAGGGGAATGCTGAGAACTGGAGTCCTAGGTGTTACCCCGGTTTCACACTGCAAGCATCAGTGGAATGGAACGGCAGCAAAGCGGCACCCCTTCAAATAGAATCCAATCATAGTCTATGGAGTGTTTCAAACCAGCCGCGACGCGGCAATTTCCAGGCGCGTCCCAGAAGGGGCATGCCGCGCCGCTAAAGATAGGATCGAGTTCTATTTTTTCCGCGAGCCGCTTCTGGGACATGTCAATTTTCACAGTTCACATAGTGCGAGACAGGAAACCACACGGTTTCAGTGTAAAATCCCTGGTTATTTTCAAAATAAAATGCAACGTTGCGATGTTATATGTAACTTACGTCAGTACATGTGACCGAACGGCTTTGTTTACCTCCAGTTTCTTTCGAGAAGTGCAATGGTGTGATTCCTCACGTGGGTTGTGATCTCTCGATGAGGAAGGTGTAGGAAGTCTCGAGGGATTTTAGAATCTCGCGGGTACAGCGAGGCAGCCGTGCTGCGGCCAAGACTCTCCCGGTGTGAAAAGGACCGCTTTGAAGTTCGCGAGTGAGCCGCTCCGCTGCTGTTCCGTTCCGCTGATGCTTGCAGTGTGAAACCGGGGTTAGATTGCCATCTGGAGGTGCGTCGGCGAGCGGGGACCGTGACGGAAACTTCTTTCTTCTTCTTTTTCTTCTTGTGTTTTTTATTGACGGTCGGCAAACTAAAACGGCTAACTGCTAGCCTTTTATTAGGTAGGCTACTGGCACAGAAAATGGCTAATAGCGTTTAAGCAGGTAAATAGCGCCCTCTGGGGCACCTACCCGCTCCACAAAAGTGTTATGTGCTGTTTCTGCTCAGCAAAGGGCTGCAGAATGCTGTCCCCGTGTAAAGTTGGTAAGTTTTCTTTCAGCACAATCACTGAGCCCCAATTTTTAAGGAGTTGGTTAAAGTGAAAAAAAACCGACTTAGTGTTGCTTTAATAATAAGGTTTTACTGTTTGTGTTTTATGTAACGTCATGAAGGAACTAGATCCATCCATCACATAGTGTTTAAAGTTATCGTTAGCCTTGTTTTAAATTGTTTAGAAATAAATCTTCTTAAACTTTCAAACTTGTCTCTCTTTTTGACTCTGGGCTATTACGAAGTGTTACCTAATCCCTGCAATAAAAAGTTCCGATCTTCTGGTTAAAGGTAGTATTCAAAGATACATCAAATTGATTTCATAGTTTCTTTGGAATCTCACCTTCGATGGCTTCCTACGTAAGATGTAACTATTGATACATTTATTATTCATCTTTGTGTCCTAATATGGAAATGAAGAAAAGTGAGTTCAGAACAGATCGTCTATTTGCTACTAAATAAAATGTCAAAGATCATGATGCATTTTTGAAATATGAATAATCCAGTAGTGTGCACATCTGTTGTATTTGCTGAAATTGTTTTCTATAGTATTACATTTATGTGAGGAGCTTCCATGAATGTGGACAATAGTCATGAGTGACAGATCTTCCATGAGGAAGTTAGAATCAGAATTTTAAAATAAGTAAGCATGTTTAATTTTTTTCAGATAAAATAATTGTGTTCATTACAGTTACTTGAAGGAAAATGGAAGCAGACAAAATTGGCTTCGGCAGTTGGGCAACAATTGGAAATTGGTTTGGGCCTTATGAATCAAAATCCATTAATCTTTTTCAAACATTGGTGATACAGGATATAAAGAGACAAAATAAACAAAAAAGATTAGACTTTGGAAAGACGCTTATATAGATTTTATAACAAATCCCACCCCTTTCCTACCCACATGACCACATCCATCTGGAGTAGATAAGGCTGGAAAAAGGAACACTGAAAAAAAATGTATATGCTCTCCATGGGTGAACAAGTTCAGGCTTTTGTTGTGTGAAATCTAAAAATCTTTTTTGCGTTTAATATTCATTCGAATCTATTTGTTTATTAATTTGTCATTTTTACAAACGTTTAGGTTGAGGAAACCCAACACACGTACTCGCATAACAACACACAGATAATTTAATTTACACTTATGAATTTGCTGCAAATCTGCAGGCTGCATGATTGCAAAAAGACAAGACAAATCATAGTGTAATAAATAAATTAGCTGCACTGGTGTAGCACCTTCTTGAGTCAGAGGTCTCCAATACATGGTACAGTGTATCCTTCATTTGTACACACCCTGGTGGCAATGAGCTACAAGCCAGAGCTGCACTGGGCGCCATCATTTCCTCCAACTTCAGGGTTTATTTCAAGATCGTGTTTCTGGTCTATAGGGCCTTACATGGACAAGCGCCATCTTACATTGGTGATCTTCTTAGTCCCTACACCCCCAGCAGGGACCTGAGGTCCAGTGATCAAAGCCTACTGGTTGTGCAGCACCAGGCTAAAGTCCAAAGGTGACAGATCATTTGCTGCTGTGGCCCCCAGACTCTGGAACTCTCTCCCCCTGAGCCTGAGATCTGTGGACTCCTTTAAAAAGCAGCTGAAAACTCACTTGTTCAGGCTGGCTTTTGTGTGACCTTCATCACCCTCTCCCTGTTCTGCTCTCCCTGCCTATTCCACCTTCCATGAGGATCCACTGATTTCCCTCTTTCCTATTCACTCTCTCTCTTTCTCCACATTTTTAATCACAATTGTCTATTTTTTGTGCATTTTAAATATATTTTAATAATTTTCTAAATTCTTTTTTATATTGTTATATTTTGTGAAGCACCTCTTCTTCTTCAACCACCACCAGCTGCTGGGGAAGGTTGGGTGTCTTGCCCAGGGACGCTTCAACGGGGTTCTCTGTCAGGACCTGTAATGGAACCTGCAACTTTCCAATTACTGAACCTTCTGTTCTACCCTCTGAGCTGCCCCCTAATTTTTTTTTCTTAACTGCATTTTTTGTGTGTGTGTTGGAGCAGTGAAAAGCTTTACAGCACATGGTATTCCAAGCGGTCTCCCATCCAACTACTGACCAGGTTCTAGCCTAGATTGCTGTCGAGATCGGGCGTACTTTAGGGTGGTAAGGTCGTAAGCAATATCTAATTTCGTTTAAAACCTTATTTTCTACTTTTCTTCATAGGCTTTCACTTATTTCTGCTGCCGTATATGGCATTTGCTCTGTTTGGAAAAGTTCAAAACAAGGTTCTTCACGACGCTTTGAAACCAAGAGTTAGATGGGCAACAGCGCCCTCGTGTCGCACAAGCACTTCAACACCGGAACTGTGGAAGTGACATGAAGAGGAGTTGATTGAAATGGCGTCAGTCACTATACGCAAGTGGGGGCTCTGCGCGGTTTCCCTGCTAAACTTGTTGTTTGTCTTCATATCCGGAGCAGATTTCATTCGGTTTTTGTCGTTTCGAGCAATTTATCATAACATTACAGGGGAGACGAGACTCTGTCAAGGTAAGCGACAGATGGTAGCCTGGAAAGTTAACGCACTGTTCAGAAATAACATTTAAACTCACATTTACGGCTGTTAAGCAAATTCAGGTATGGAGAAATTATATTCAACTTCAGTAAGCCTGGACGAAACTATTCAGTCACTATGATAATGTCTACTGTGACTGTGTGTCCCCACAGCCCGGCTAGCTCAGTCGGTAGAGCATGAGACTCTTAATCTCAGGGTCGTGGGTTCGAGCCCCACGTTGGGCGATAGCCTTTTCCTTTATTCTTGAAAATTTACTGACATAATTTTATATATCTGTATGAGTAAATTCATCATATATGCAGCAAATGCATTTTGATACATAACATGTGCCTCTAGTTTTGTTGTAATAATTTTGATTTAATCTTGATTAATACTACCTAAATGAAATGACTATTTATAAAGTGTTATTTGTCTCCATTAAGACTCCATACCTTGGTCTGTGGCTCTGAGGGACAGCTCGGTGCATTGGTCTCTAGCTGTGGATGTGTGTTTAGTGGCTCTTTTCACTGCACAACACAGCCTGCTCGCCTGGTCTCCGGTCAAACAGGTCCTACAGTCAGCTCTGGGAACCTTAAACAGGACGTTTTACTGCTTCACTACTGCACTTGCTCTGCAGGTACACTAAAAGTACTGAAAATATATGCTTTAATATTCTAGAACAACCATAATAATATGCTAACTGCAGTGATGGACAGATTATACATTGGTTGGAATAAAATCACAGGTGAACTAAATGCCCCACAATTGAAATAATTTAATAACCCCTAATTTACAGATGTGCCATTAATTTCTATAGGAAGTATTAATCTTAATCACCTGCATACTTTATAACTACATAATCATTTACTTTCCTGTGTTAGGTCTTGATGCGTTACTGGCAGACAGTGACTGGCGCTCCCTGCTTGTGGTCGGTGCGTATTGCACCCTGGAGTGTCTGGTTCCCCCTGCTCTGCTTTTCTCTACACTTCCTCTGCTGGTCCATCATCTGTAGCATCCTCATGATTTTTGATTACCCAGAACTACTGGGCATCAAGCAGGTGAGAAAGTCATGTATCAAAGAAACATGTTAGATATGTTTTTTTCCTCAAGCAAATGATTAAGACAGTCCTAGAATTTAAAACTACATTTAAATTGTTGTTATGAAGCTTGGGGTGTCTAATGTAGCATTCCAAAGAGTTTGTGCGGCCTGGTTTAGCACAAACTCTTTGGTATGCTACATTAGACACCATAAGCTTCATAACAAAGCTAATGCTAATGCTTGCCCTACCAACTCATAAGGCTATCCTGACTACCGCTAATGCTAACTAAACCTATCGCTAATGCTAGCCCAAGCTACTGCTAATTGTCTTATTGGATGAGAGGAAAACAACAAAGAAGAATGCTGGAGCACCACTCATGTTCCAGAATGTACTGGTGGTATCCAGGCTATGAATGGATCCCAGATACATCCATAGGATGGGATCCAAATGCTCGTCTTCATTCCTCCACAAGCCCTCTCATCTCAACATCAGTTGGTTTATTTTCATTCATCTCCCAGTGTGGACCTCAGCCGGGCCAACACTCACTCTGGGGTTGTATTTGGCCATTTTTCTGGGCTCCTGTGCCATTTTGAGCTCCAACAAAGTTTCGTAGAACTGTTTTCAATTGTAAAAAAGTGTTCTAGTACACCTTTAAAACCATAAAACCCTGATTATACCTATTTCTTGGCTCTTTTAGGTGTACTACAAGAGTCTCGGTTTAGGAGACCCCTTGTCTCATAAATCACTTCCTGCTCAGCGACTCCTGTCCCACTTCCGCCACCCAGTGTTCCTGGAGCTGGTGGTCATCCTGTGGCTCCTGCCGGCCCTGTCCCTGGACAGGCTTCTGCTGGCGGGGATGCTGTCCACCTACATGGCCCTGGCTCACTCGCTGGACAAACTGGATTTAGCCTACCTCTGTACGCAGTTTAGAAACAAGGTGCACCTCATTGCAGAACAACAGCGAGGCAGCGTTGATGCCACAATAGACCAGAACAGCAGCAATCACATGGAAAAGTGATCTTAATATTAATTTCAACTTTAACTGCAGCTGTAGTCTAAAGCGAGGCGGCAGTTTTTGTCACTTTGTATGTGACAAAGTGGAGAGTTGTGCCATTTAAAGGAAGTGCTGCATTTTTTTTTATAAACGTTTACGTTGCCTGGAACTCAGAATGTGTTTCTGTGTTTTCGTTTAAACTCAGTCTCATTTAAACACAGATTTCACACTGGAAACGCCCTAGTTTGTCACAGCTCGATTGAGAAATCACTAATAAAATGTAAAGGCATTTCTTTTACAATTTATGCAACAGAATTATGGACGCTCATGTGTCTGGTCTAATGTGACAAACTGGGTTAATATTGTCATTGATAAATCAGGAACTTGAGTTTATGTTGTTTTATTTCACAAGTTTCTCTAATTTTCATTATATTTTCATTAAATATCATTAATGTTGGTATTTTATATTATTTGGCTTTTATGATGTCTGATTTACTTATATAATTGTTGCTTCTTGTTTAAACTGTAATGCAACATTTTAAATGAATAATGTGGTTTATTTTTATAGCAGAAAATCACTGACTTGTCTAATTTATCTGGAACTTTTGGAGGAGGAAAACTGGCAACATGGTGGTCATTTTTTCAGCGACATTAATTGATTAAAGGTTGAAATTGACTAAACAATCATTGGGTTGTCACTTTTTGCTGTAAAGGTTCATCTTTAGCCAGATATCAGTAACATAAATGAAATATAATAAAGCAAAAATGTAATGCAGTTTAGCTGCATCACAAACTCTCGAGAGGTTTAAACATGTAATAATGTTCTTTTTCACTAAAAAATGAAATGTTTTATTCAGAAGGTTGAAATTTGTAGAACAGCAGAGCATTTTAGCATTTCTTTAATTGAAATGAGAATAAACTGGATTAGGATTAGGAATTTCCTCAAAAATCTGCGATCATCAACTGGACATCTGCCCTCTAGTGGAGAGTCTGAATACTGCATGCGTGCAGTTTTTATACCTGTACTTTTATCAGATAATTACAGAAGTACATGCTGATTTGATTACATTACAAGTTTATTTTTAATATAAAACAATTTTATACATTCAGACGTTTTGTGTCTTCTATCTGCCGTTTGCCAAACTTTTCATGCTGAATATTTCACCCACTCTTTTGATCTTCTCAGATTAAATTAAATACAAACATGGCTGTCAAACTGATCCGGATTGAGTAAAAGCAAAGTAACCTGCGTGCCGCGTGGAGCTGATCATGCCGCGGCTGCTGCAGCTTTGCGCTTTGGCAAATCTGGCAATATAGTCTGTTTTATAGCCTCCTCCTCCTCCTTCCTCCTCCTCCTCCTACTGGACGGAGAGATGGGCCGAGGGGGGGGGGGGGGGGGGGTCAGGAGCCGGGCAGACGGCTGTGCTCTTTAAACGCCTTTTCTTTGGTCCTACAATATGGTGTGTGCCACTAAACTCTCCTGACGGCGTTGAGTGTAATTATCGGATTACAGCCTTTGCAGTCCTGGAATAACCGCAACGGCAACCGAGGCGACTCCGAGCCTTCATGCAACGCATTTTCAGACAAATGATGCGGGTTTTGCAGCCGTTTTGACCTCCAGGTTATCAGCTTCAACTCGTAATTGTTGCTTCCGGAGAAATGAAGTTTCTGTCTTGGAGAGGAGCGCGTTACGCACGAGTGGAGATGTAAAGTGGAGCTGAATCCGGTGGAGTTTGACTGGTAAGCTGGTTTTTAGTGACCGTACTCATCATTTATTTCTTTAAGTTAAAATATAATTTAATAATTAAAAAGAGGAAAAGCAGGGTTGACTTTCTCAAAACTTCATTTGTGAATAAAGTTATATGTTTTAGTCAAAGAATCTGAGAAAAAAGTTGTTTTATTTGATTCTTTGTTGTGTTTGCAGTCGAGTTTCCAGACCCGCTGAGGAGAGGCTCTGATCGTTCTGTCCAAAAGAGGCGCACCACGTTTTTGTTATGTCTGTGTCCTCTCTGCCGGAATGGAAGCAACTTCTTCTGGAGAGAAAGAGGAGAGAGGAGGAAGAACGGGAGAGGAGAGAAAAGGAGGAAGAGGACAAGTTAGCGAACATGCCTGCGTGGAAGCGAGGGATCATTCAGCGAAGGAAGGCAAAGCAGGAGAATCTGGGCGACAGGGAGAAGGATAAAGACGTGTGTTTGCTGCAGGTGGACGTCAGATCTCCTTCTGATGGCCTCAGTGACACGGACAGCTCCATCACCGTCAATCTGGGGAGTGACATGTCCCTCAGTCCAGATCCGGGACAGTGGCTGGATGCTGAGCCTAAACCTGCTAGTCAGGTGTCCATGGAAACCATAGTTCCAGTCCATGAAAACCCATTTATCCGCACGCAAAGCGTGTGGCGAAAAGGCAGAGATGCTGAAATCGGGAATGAGTCTGACATTAAGGATAAGGACAAATCAGGCCTCAGGGGTCAAGATGTGGAGACGAACAGAGGACGAGATACAGAGCTGAAAATAGAGAGGTTTAGGGATTTAACTCAGGGATGGGATAAGGAGAAGGCCAGGGATAGGAGTCTGGGAAGAGAACGAGAGAACAGCCGAGAAAGGTGGGACAAAGACAAAAAGCAACAGAAGGATGCTGCGAGGGAGCAGGAAAAAGAAATCCAACCACTGTCAGGTGCGTTTCCCCCCGCTGTTCCGTGTCTTCGGACCATCCGAGCTGACAATATCATCATCATCGAACAGGAAAGCAAAGGTGGCGACGAGCAGAGGGGAAGATGGAGAGAGGTGGACGGGGAGAG
Source organism: Nothobranchius furzeri (assembly GCF_043380555.1). Classification (NCBI taxonomy): domain Eukaryota; kingdom Metazoa; phylum Chordata; class Actinopteri; order Cyprinodontiformes; family Nothobranchiidae; genus Nothobranchius; species Nothobranchius furzeri. The sequence goes on from NC_091759.1 coordinate 8,220,002, forward strand.
GCCTGAAGAGGACCAGCATGGGAAAAGAGGGATGAAGATGGACCTGAGGGAGATTCTGGCCGGAGGAGGGAGTGTCACTGAGATCCGAGCTTCTGAAGTTCTGATCATAAAACCTTCAGTCAGCACTGAAGAGAGGACTACTGGAGAAAAGGGAGGAGAGGAGGGGGAAACCAGGTGCAGTGTGGAGAGTTTGGGGAGGGAACTGAGAGCAGACATGTCCTGGCTGAGAGAAAAAGAGAAGGAAAGACCGTGGGGCCAGGCGACAGTTATTAAAGATGACGGTAAAGACAGCTCAGATGATTGTGTGTTTGTTGAGAGGGGAGGGAGAGTCAGCCAGCTGCTGAGCAAATTTGGGGAACACCCAAAGCCTCCATCAAGATCCAAAAGTTCGGATAATTTCCTCCAGCCGGGAAGGAGAAAATACTCAGGAGAAGAAGATGACCAACAATCTGACAGGATGAAGAGCGATGGAACAAACGTGTCCAGCAAAAGCGTTCCAAAACGCTCCTTCAGCTTCTCAGATCGAGTCATCAGCGCCGTGGAGAATGGTGACAAAAGATGCACGCAGTCAGATAAAAGTGTGGCGCCGTGGGCAGATGCAGCCGTTCTGGCAAAGCTCAAACAGGGCTGCGCACGGCTTTTAGATAAAGAGCGCTTCGGAAAGTACAGAGATGTAAAAAACGAGGATCATAAGGGAGATGTGGTGCAAAGAAATGAGGCGGAGGCATGGAAAAAGCACCGGAGCGAACTCAGGAAAGTGGAACTTGTGGAAAAGAGAGCGACAGAGAAAGTAGCTGAGACAGATGGAGACAAGGGTTTCACTGTAGCATCACTTAAAAACACGGAAGGAATATCGTTTGCGAGAAGAGTGCCGATCAGGCAGGATGGGAGAACAAGAGCTGAAAGGGAAGCGAGGCGACTGACGAGGGAGAAGAGTTTGGAAAACATGGAAAAAGATTCTGATTCAGGAAAAGCCAAGGCGCACGTTATTGACAAGCCTGGTGTTCGGAGAGACGATGGGTTAGAAAACAACGACGTAGAAGCGCTCAGTCCTAATGAAGCTCAATATAGACACGATTCTGCGTTCACCGAGTGCTCCAGTCTTCTCTGCACAGTTCTGGATCGAGTCCATCAAAGAGGACCGGAGTGGAGCGGGACAGGACCACAAGGACCCTACCTCACACATTGTGCTTCAGCTCAACAAACTGAGACTCTCATAAGCAAAGTAGAAAAACTAGGAGACACAACTGTTTATACGAACGAGAGAGGAGAAACGGCTTACAAGGCTTCTCCTGAAGTGACAAAAGAAAACCAACAGGAAGCACAAACAGGAAGTCTGACTCAAGAGGCAACCACCAGATCTCCGAAAAGGATCACACCCTTTGGGATGCTTCAAGGGCCTCTGGAAATTCAGATCCCCAGGACTGTGTTTTATGTTGCAGAAGACATGGTGGAGAGAAAAAAGAGTGAGTGTCAAAGCAGCGATGGGCAAGACCGCGATGGAGGACAACAGGTTGAAAGGCGGGACAGCTGGAGGGTTGGGAAACCCTTGAGTCGCATCGAGTCCCTGCGAGAGAAGATCAGACAGCGAGAGCTGGAGAAGCAGAGGCAAAGAGAGGCTCAGGGTGGAGCAGCAGAGACCTGTGACGCTCAGACAGGTGAGGTCGGGTATGAAGAGAGGGGAAGTGAACAAGAGAGAGAGTGGGAAGCTGCGGCTTGTGAGCAGACGAGGCCGGTCGACGCAGAGAGGATGCAGGAAGAGGCAGCGGAGCAGACATCCACGACTGCATGTGATGTCAAACAGGAAGTCGGCGTGTTGAAAACCTGCCCTCAGCTTCCTGTTTCTGTCCCCCACACACTAGACGAGAGCGGAGGAGAAGCCTTGGGCAAGTGCTGCTCTGCCGCCGCTGAAGACACCTCTGACAGCTCCCAGATATCCGGGGATGAAGACGACCCCCTGAAATATGTAGAAGCGAAACCGGGGTGCCACAGGGGTCGATACGAGAGCACGGAAGAAGAAGAAGACGACGAGGAAGAGGAAAAGGAAAAGGAGCTATCAGAGGAGAAGGTACCTTTTGATTCTATATCATCTCTCTCCTCTTCACCACTTAATCCCAACTCTCTGGAAGCCATGAGCCGGATCTACAACCTGGACACTGTGGGTTCGAGATCGGGACTGTGTCTGAGGGAGAGGACGGTGGAAGTCCCGCCAACTCTGCACCTCGTCAAAGTGAAGCCACTCGTTTCGAGCTGTCAGCAGGGGGACAGCAAAGCCCCGGCAGGTGACAACATTTGTGGCGTTCAGCGGCAGATCGAGCAGTTTAAGCTGAAAGAGCAGGAAGTGCTGAAGTCATGTTCAAACGCTTCTTCTAAGGACAGAGAAACCAAAGGGCAGCAAAGCCCCAAAGGCGTGTTAAAACACCACATAAAGGACGATGAAGAAACACCAGAACTGAACCTCAAAGAGTCCCCCCGCCGAAACTGTTCTCCAACATCTCAGCTCAAGCAAACCGTCACCCCCCCATTTCAGAGGACCCAATCTCCAGAAAACTCTCTGAAACCTGCAAACTGTGCTCCAACTCCAGCCTCCTCCCCCAGTTTGTCCTCACCTTCCAACTCCCCCAGCGCCTCCCCATCACCCACCCCATCGCCGAAGCTCTTCACCATCAAGAGTGCTTCTGGGGGTATGGTCAAGAGAGGCGCCACTGTCACAATTACCCCGAGGAGGCCTGTCGCAGGAAGGGTGACGGACTCCAAGCCTCGGCCGACAGCAGCAGAGTCCACTAAGGGTTCATCTCAACCAACGACCCCCGCTGTGGACGAACCAGTGAAGAAGAAATACCCAGCGGTGGAGGAAATCAAGGTGATCGGTGGATATCAACACCTGGAGAAGTCCTGTCTGGTCAAGAATAGAGGAACACCCAAAAACGTGAGTTGCGTTAGTCTTTTATTCATGAAATTACAAGAATAACTGCTTTTAGTCCATCTAAAAGTTATCGATGTTGGGGTTGGAATTAAAAGTTTTACTGAATTGGTGCAAAAATTTTGTCTTTCTGTGATATTTTTACCCATTTTGCCACCTTGCAGAATCCCCTTTCACTGGGAGAACATCCCTGTTGATTGCCTACAATCACAGAGGAGCTAAGCCGGTTAAAGCCTTATCAAGCACGACATCTTGATTCTTAGCCATCAAGTCCCCGGAGAGATCTCTTCTACCCTTTGCTCCTGTGCTCTAAATCTCCGGAGACATTTGGTCTTCTAATTAAAACTCATAACATGTGGTCTGACGGGTTTGAAGCATTTCAAGACAGACAGGCGATGGTGGCGTCTAGGCCATCGTCAGAGAGAGAGAGAGAGAAGCTATGAAGGAACGCACAAAATTACACAGCCAACTCCTTCCTTGTCTGCGTTTTTGTGCCTTGCTTCTGCCTGCCTTACACCAAACGTATGTATGTGTGAAAACATACATTCACACTCTTGTTTACAGTAATTCAGCCTGATCAGCCTCAAACGACTCTGGTGAATCTCAAAGTTCATGCTCCAAGTTTTGTTTCTCTTTCTTTTATATTTAGATAAGCTGTGTAACCGATGGAAGGATAAAGTTGCTCCAAAAATTAGATTCAGAGTTTTTTTTATACATCCTGTGAAGACGCATCTTACTCCTTTTTGGACTTTTGCTGCCCTCTGGATGAGTCCCATTGCTGTTTTTGGCGTTTTAGAGATGTTAAACTTTTGAAATTCTCCCCTAATGAGGATCCACCGAGGACCGCTTCCTCGTTTCCTTTCACCAATCTTCGCATCAGAGCTGAGTCAGCTCTTGCCGCCCTTCAGACAAATCGTTCTTTGTGTGGCCCTGGCTCTCGTCGAGCGGTGGTTTGGATAGTTCCACCGCAGCTTCGGCAGAGTGGGTCTGAGCACGCTGACCTTCCACGGTGCCGCTGACTCATACCAACAGTGTTACATTACAGATCATTACAGAACAGTAATGAGGAACGGTCTGTTTTGTTGACAGTTATTCTGCGATGATTAACCCTTTGATGCATAATGGTCACTACAGTGGACAGGTACTCAAAATTGTTATTTATTTGTTTTTGCTATTAAGCACAGCTGTTGAAGACTTTATTGCATTTGAGCCCCTCCGTTTGGACTTCAGTAAGCCAAGCCAACATATTTCATGCTCAGAATGCACGCTGTCCACTGAGGTGGACATGTAATAAATTATTTGTAAATTATAAAATTTTACAAAAAATATTTGTTGAAATTTGTTTCATTCACACCTAAATACGAATGAAAAAAATTGTTAAAAAAATCATGGTTGAAGATTTCATAATTCATGCATCAAAGGGTTAAAGGCTCACAGAACCTCCCTGCATGTTTTCGCTCACTTCCTCTTTTGCCTTTCTGGTCTTCCTCTAAATAAGGAAAGTGATTGACAAGAGGAAGGGATGCGCCGTCCACTTTTTGAGTCCCCGAACTCTGGTTCTCAAAGACTCTCAGTTATTCTGTTAAACCTATTTTTAAATGACTTTCCATGAACATGTCATTCCGACTCTGATGACGGTCGTCTTTAGCTGCGGGAGGCAATGACCGTGAAGTGATTTTCTGACCACCTGTTGCTCTCACGTTGATGCTCCTCAGACGGCTTGACGTCAGACTTCCTTCCCCTCCCCCTCTAAACCATCAGATCACAGTAGGGGAGGAGAACTGCTTCTGGCTCTTCCTCTTCTGCTTAATTTGTGCTTTAATCTGATTATTTATTGGACATTTATGCGTGAAATGCTCCCTAAATTAGCTGCACAAAGAATTGTGCAGCTAAACGTATTGAGTTCGTCTTTGCTGGTGTCTCTGTTTTACCCGGTGCCCCTGCTGTCCTGAAGTGTGAGCCTGGGTTAATCGGGGTGAGGTAGAGAGGATTACCCCTTCTGAGTGCACCTTTTCTCTGGAGACATCCACGGTTCAGGTTAAAGCAGCTTCATCTGGCCTCTGCTGTTTATACCATGCTGACCACTGAATAAACAGCCTCCACACGGCCATATTTGACCTTTTTAGGAAAACCAGAACTTCAGTTTTCACTTCCGCCTCGACATGTTCATCACAACAAGCGCACGAAGTGTGAAGAGTGTCCCACAACTGCACACATTTAATTATTTTATCTAAAATTTGCAGGGGAAGGTGTGTTTTGATGAGGAGCAGCTGGAACAGGTATGCGAGTACCCGTCAGAGACCTTCATGCTGATGTTGAGCCCCCTACCTCCTGACCTGGAGAGTAATGAGAGGCAACAAGGTGAGGAGGCACAAGAGGATGAAGGCGAAGGTGAGGAAGGCGAAGTTGTGTTCAAGACCATGAAGAGCGTGGGGATTGCAACGGGACCACGAATAAGAGTGGGTCAGTGTCACCCTCTTCTCAGAAAACACAGCGTGTAGTAGGGATGTCTTCAGTGATGTTTGTGCTTTCCTGACAAACTTTCTCACATTTATTTATTTAGCAGAAGAATGTTTGAATATTAGTCCAGACTAAGTGTTTAAATCTTACTCTAAATAAAGGTTACGATGGTTAAAGTTTGGAAAAACCATTATTTGTTGCTGGTGCCATAAACCTCTCCTAAAGATGGATCCAACACCTTTATTACTATTGGAATAATGTTGCTTATCAGCAAATTTACTGGTTGTTTTTCCCCCTGAAATAACTGCATTACAATTTTCAAATAAAAGGAGATCTCAGTTAGATGTTGAGGTCTGCTGTGTGTGGGTGTTTCATCACTTGTAGCTGAAGATGTTTGCATCGTAGCATTCGGTAGTGGCTGGTGAAAAGCTGTTTTTTTAACTTATCAACGTTTTATTTTGACTTGGTTTGTTTTCCAGCTCAAGTTTTTGGTCTTAATTCATCATCTGCCAAAAGTGTACACCTCAACATGCAATACCGATTTCTATCAGTAGGTGGCACTAACACAACATAGAAATTTAGTTAAAGAGCAAATCACCCCCTACCAGAGTCTTACTCCACTCCCATTTGCTGTTTGAAAAATGCACCACAAGGAGGCATTGACTGGCAGGCCGAGGAGGTGGAGCCACTAACAAATACACACACATAAAGGTTCACAGGGGAATTGTGACATCATATGGTACCAGCTAACGTCTTAGTGTACCTCTTAGCCAATAGTGATGGCAGATGTCCAGAGTTTTTACCTGAAGAGGGTGCAACACAGACAGTTTTAGGCAAAAAAATAAGTAGATTTGGGGGTGACTTGCTCTTTAAATTAGAAAGCCTGTATAAAACACTATAATATTATCAAATGAGAACAAATAAAAAAAAATACTGCAACAAATACAGGTATGGTTTCATCTCTGTATGATTCAACAGTGAATGTGTGTAAATTAGGGAGTTAGAGAGAGAGAGAGAGAAAGGAGAGCAAATCCAGCACCTTCTAGCATGCTAGCTAGCTGTTTCCTGTAGCACGGGTGCTGGCCATAGACATAAATTCAATTCAAAGATACTTTATTAATCCCAGAGGGAAATAACAAAACAAAACAATTCTATGTCTATGATGCCCCATTGGGCGGTGGAGAGTGTAACGGCGTTGCTGCCATAATGGTTGGGTTCCTCACTCTCCAAACCCCACTGGAATCAGCCCAGAGTGAACAGTTGTGCCCATTTTTTGTGCAGCCTTCGGTTTCAACTGATGCACTATTGAAAACAGATCATGTGAGATCACTATTGAATTTTGTCCTGTTGGGATTTTATATTTTATTTTCATTTAATATATTTATATTTTAACTATCATTCAACACTATATGTCTGAGTTTGTGAAAAGTATTTAAAAATGTGTTTTTTAGTTGAGTAAACACCTCTCTCAGTAGAAATAAATGGACTGGGGGCAAATGGAAACCCATCCAAGATGGCAGCCTGCTGCTACGCCAGCTCCAATAGGCAGAGCTAGTTCATGGAGTGTCTAGTATTAAAATGTCTGTGGTGCTCCAGAGACAAATTCAGTGATGCTGATTGGTCAAAAATGATCCAGTTCTCCCTAGAAACCAAACATGATTGGCTGTCTACCTGCAGTTCAGGGGCGTTTTTTCCAGTGCTCCAGGAGTGATATTTGTGTATATGTTGGAGGAAATTTACTGTTTAATAAGAGACAGCTGGTGAAAATGATGTGTAAATAATTCACATTGCACATAGGCACAAATGCTTAAGGCAAACTGACACAATATATGTATTTATATTATAATTTAATTTAAAATTTTTGTGTGTTTTTCTGCCTTCACATCAGGCAGGGTGGCCTCTAGCACCCCCTATGGACAAGCTGCCACTAGTAATAATAATTTTGGGTTCCCTGAGCTCAAAAAGTAAAAAACAAACCTCATTAGGCCACTTTATGGTTATATGACAGCTCACTGACAATTATATATTTAACATGTTTTGTCCTTTCATGTGGTTTGTTCATAAAAGTAAATCAAGTCATCACATCTTAAAGGTGACAAATCTTTATGGGCAAGCTCAATAAAATAAAAAGGAGAAAATTAAAAATTAACTCAGTGGGTTCAGTCTGTGACTGTTCAATGTGGAGATCCATCCTAAATAAATGAAACCATATTTACGTACCTTCCATCTCCGTCTCTGTCTTCCAGATGAGTCTTGCCCTTGGTAGAAGCCAGTCACCCTCAGCAAAATTGCCCATGTGATGAGATCATCTATATATTTTTGAGAAACATTATGATTCTTTTTGTGTTTTGATTTGTGTCTTTTTATTAAATGTGGGTTCAAGAGTTAAATTAGCTTTATTAAAGGGAAACTTGTTTTTATGTTCAAACTGAGGGACAGCTGTGAATGTAGGACGATTTGATGTCCTCAGGTGTGCAATGATGAGCAGCGACTGTCAGTGCTCCATAAAGAAAGGGGAAAGATTTTATTTTTCATTTAATATATGTGAAATTTTCTTCTATGTTCCTATTTTTCCAGTTCAAGCCTCAGCACAGAGAGAAGACCTGAAAGAGTGGTTTTTATGTCATCTGGATTTATGTGCCTGCAGGATTAGCCCATGCAGATGGCATAAAGATCAGTTATTTAATCAGAGACCTTTCAGATGGATGCTGCTGGTTTTGGTGCAGCACGTGATGTGATGTAGGTTATTTTTATTTTGGGTCATGGACCAAATTAAAGGTTTTCATTTGATATCTTATCATGTATCAAGTGGAGAGCAGATCAGGAGGATTTTTATTACATAAAGAATCATTGATGCACTTCAGCACATCAAGGCTGGTGTGCAATTTTTAGCTGTGACACGTTTAGATAGTATGGTATTTCGTAAAGTTTTTAATTGGTAAAAGAAAATGCAAAATGTTTGCATTTAACTTTTTGCTATGATGGATGAAGAAGCTGGCTTCAAATGAAAAAAAGTGAATAAAAGTTTCTGAAAATCTAAAGTTCCTGTTTTCTTTAATTCTTAGAAACATATTATTCTCTGCCTTTGTTGTCTTGAGGAAAAAACACTTTACCCTGATTTATTTTTAAAATTAGACCACACTGTTTAATAGAACTTCAATCTATCGTCACACGAGCCATTAAGTATTTTATCGGGATGAATTTACAAGAAATAACAGAAGCAAACATTTACAAGAGATTTGAGGAGACGATTAGAGATCTGAAAAGATTACAGCTGAGCCTAAAATCATAAAAATAACTTAAATAGATAAATATTTTATCTTTATTAAGGGGGCATGAGTTGAGTTTGTTATGAAAATCTACAACAATTTTCTTGACTACATAAAAAAATTTAAATATATGGAAAATATTATGTTTATGAAATATTCCACCATTTTAACATTAATTTGCTTGGACAGCTGCTAATGCAAGATAAAACTGAAGAAATAGAAATCTGAATTTAATTGTAAGAGATCATGCAGAAATTTGCTGTCACTCTGTAAATGAAACCGTTTGAATTTTAAAGCGAAGATCTGCTGGAATAAAAAAGAAGAAAATGTTACAGTCAAATAAAACTAGAGTAGAGTATTTACTATGCCAGAGGCTAAGCCACCATGACAGAAAGCTTGACTCCCTGCGGCCTCCCTGCAGAGTCAAAAAATAAATTTAGTACTGATATTTTTGTGATTAAGTAGCCTAATGTAGATGTGGAACCAAAGCATGTTAATACATTTATGTGAAGTCTAAAATAGATGCTGAGACAAATACTATCATGTTGTTAATGAGAGACAATGAAGATGCTAATGCATCTTTTTATGAAATAGTGAAATTCATTGAAGAGCTGTTGTAAAGCAGCTGAAACTGAATTGCTGTTATTATATTGGGATTACAGGTACTCTAGAACCTCCCTGCTTAACGAAATGTATTGAAAGTAGATTAAAACGATGTTTAATTTTATTATTTGGTAAAAAAAAGATAAATTATTCAATAAGTGCTTTATATTATTATTTGATAAAAAATATAAATTATTCACATATAGATTTATATTAAAACTCATGTCCTTTTAGTGTTTATGAACACCAGCTGCCTGTTTTATTTTACAAAATCAATGTTTACGATGAGAACGTGCTCCATTCAGGGTGCGTAACAGCGACTCCCAGCGGACAGACGCAGCACTGCAGCTGTTTACGGAAACATTTGACGTCAGCACGTGGCCAGCACACTGTTTTCCTCTTCTTCTACGGTCTTCTACGCTGTACGTGAGGCTGTGCATGCTCGCAGCAGCTCGAAGGGACGAAAGTCAAAGGCGAGCTGTGTTGTTCTCTTGCTAGTTTTTCCTTCACCTAACTACATTTTAAACTAGTGCGTGTCGAGCGATGAGGGCTGTCGCGTGCCTCCATCGTGGAGAAGTAGGAGGAGGTCAGGGCTTCATTTTGGCGATTTGACGCTGTGCTAAAGCTTTTGCGGAAATTAAGTCAAAGGTGACCTTTTTTTAAAAACGCACATGCGACGCAGAGCGGGTTTTTGAGTAGAGGAAACATGATTTTCTGGAATATTCAGTCGAGAACCTGCAGAGCATGGCTGTCCCGGGTAAGTCTTTTGTTAAAATCTTGTTGACGTTCTTCCAACTTGAGACATATATTGTTGACCTTTGACCTCTGCTATCAAAGCCTATGTGCGTCTGACATCAAGCGGAGCAGCGGAAGTTGTTTCCAGGATCGTATCTTTACATTTCCTTGTGAAACACCCTGTGCGGACGCGCCCCGCCTTCGGTCAAACTGCGAGGAAGTCTCTGCAAAGTTCCTCTAACTTTTACACACGATTAACTCGATTTGAGAAGTCTTCAAATCCCACAAACTAAACATATTTTACTTTAATCTACAGAAAACTCATCGTTTCTGGTCTGAATGCAGGTTTCCTTGAGGCAGGAGCCGTGTTTCTTCTCCTCCGTGCCCCCCCAGCCGGTGCCCCCGCTGACACAGACCCTGCAGGGCTACCTGAAGGCCCTGGAGCCGCTGCTACCGCCGGAGGAGCTCAGCCACACCCGCAGGATGGTGCAGGAGTTCGGGAGGCCTGGTGGGCTGGGACCGCATCTGCAGGAGGGGCTGGAGAAAAGAGCCAGACGCACCAAGAACTGGGTGTGTTTGTTGTTTTTTTTACTGTCAGCGTGAAAGATGGATGTTACAGGAGGATTAACCCAAACTCTTGTAGAACCACACACTTTAATAGATTTAAATATAAATAGTCCTAATAAAGATTCATTGTCATTCTTATTAATTTAAGTTTTTTCAAAGAAAAGCAAAGATGTTAACCCGTTTAAATAAAGGGGAAGACGATCTGTTTTATTGATGTAAATTAAAATAAATTCAGAATAATCAGTGGATTGTTGCGTAATTGAATATATTTGGTGTTTATTTTATCTTAATGAAAAGAATCCGCACACTTTAATCTGCGATGTAGGAGTTTATTGGTCAAGCTTTCGGTCAGAGACCTTCATCAGGAATTCCCGATGAAGGTCTCTGACCGAAAGCTTGACCAAAAAAACTACGTCGCAGATTAAAGTGTGCGGATTCTTATTTTGTTTATTCCACTTTTTGATCCAGCACCTTTCTCAGACGAGCGGTGGCTCCTTCTACTCTATCTTAATGAAAAGAAAATCATAAATGGCGAGGATTCACTGTAAGATCTGTGATCGGGTCATCTGAAAGTCAACATTTGTAATTTTCTGTTGTAGTCCTTGAATGCCTCATTGCGATTAAGCTTTGAAAATCTGACATTTTTCCAATCCTTGAACCCATCATGCAATAATTCAAGCACTAACAGATCTTTCACGTGAAAGTTTTCGCTTCCAGAATGAGAAGTTTCAATCTTTCTGGAAGTTGAGGGCAACATTTGTCTGCTAATTCGTGATTTTTCAGATAGATTAATATCAAAAGTTTGGAGATGTACAAAATCAAACTGACGCTACGCTTTTGTGAAATTGTATTTAATTAAAACAAATGTTTAAAAATAACATATTAAACTGTCAGTCTTGTTCTGATTTTGAGTCTCAGAGACGTTTTTTGTTTTTCAGATCTCAGACTGGTGGGTCCAGTGGGCGTATTTAGAAAGCAGACAGCCTCTTGCGGTGCACTCAAACCCAGCCATCTCTCTTCCCAGGAGAGATTTTAATGACTGGAGGAGTCAATTGGTGTGAGTCCATGCATACCGACACCCAACGACAACAACAACAAATCTTTACAGGGTTGTTTGCATTTGAAAACAACTGTGTGATCATTGCATAAATAAATATCCGTAGGATAGTTTGGGGTTTTATTTACAATTTTCAAGAAAATTTCTGATCATCTTGGTTGTTTTTATTTATTTATTTTTCAGTTAATCTGCGGTAATTTCCAGTCTGAATTAAGGCCTTATGAATTATTTTCTGTGGGGGAAAGCTCTAGCGCTCATGTAGAAACGGCAGGTTTATGAGTCTCGCTCATTAACCCTTTGATGCATGAATTATGAAATCTTCAACCATGATTTTTTTAACAATTTTTTTCATTCATCTTTAGGTGTGAACGAAACAAATTTCATATTTACATATTTTTTGTAAAATGTAATTTACAAATAATTTATTACATGTCCACCTCAGGGGACAGTGTGCAATCTGAACATGAAATATGTTGGCTTGACTTACTGAAGTCCAAAGGGAGGGGTTCAAATGCAATAAAGTCTTCAACAGCTGTGCTTAATAGCAAAAATAAATAAATAACAATTTTAAGTACCTGTCCACTGTAGTGACCATTATGCATCAAAGGGTTAATATTCATGATATGCAAACATTTCACCTCTGATTGGTTAACAGCAACACAACTCATCCACTGCCTTCGTTTGCTCTTTCATTGATGTTTCATCACCACATATAACACAAGCCTGAACATGTTCTGCCAGCTTGTGGAGTTGCTAATGCTAAAGATTAGCTTTTGCTCGCCAAGACGTGGGGTCACAAGCCAAGATGGGTGGGGCCATGAATGCAAATTTTCCCTGTGACATAGAAGCGACTAGCTTTCCCTGACTCAGTCGTTTCCTCTTTCTGCAGCTGATGCAGGAAATGTGGGTCGTAGAAGTTTTTACATTTACCGTGCACGTGAAGTCAGAATGACTAATGGTGTTTCATAAAGAGCAAGAATTTCACGGTTTCTCGGTGAAGGAGACCTTCAGAGCACCAAAGCCTTTATCGCCTGTGTTGAAAGAGCTGCTGGTGGTAAAGACGTTTGTTTTCTTCTGGACAAAACTTCGATAAAAGAGGGCGTCACTTATCAGTCAAGGACATGACTGATAAAACCCAATCATGAAGTAAACACAGGCGTCAATGGCTCTAGCCCCACAGGTTACTGTTGAAACTGTTTTTGAATTCTCCGGTTTGAGTAAAAGTCTGGATGATTGACAGGAAATCGAGTTATTTTAGCACGATCAGTCGTGCGTAACATATTAATAACTAACAGCAGCAAAGTTCTTGTTTCTTTCCAGGTTTGCATCCAAACTGATCGCAGCCGTTCTGGACTTCAAGGCCAAAATGCACACGTGAGTTATAGATAAACAAATGTATAAATAAACAAATAACAAATGTACGCATTTGCCCCCCCTGAACTGCTGCGGTATGTGTTTGTGTTCTTAAGTTACACCCGTGTGGTGTTGGCGTGTGTTTCTGGCTAATCCGAGTCTAAATTTACTCTCACTGACTGTAACAGTACCTGCGGCTCACTACCGGTAGAGAATGTCACGTAAACAGGCTGTTTCTGTTCCAACAGCAGAGGAATCCTCTCTGCAGGCTGATTTAACTGATCCTAAACCTTCTTTTTTTTTTGTCTTTTCTTACGTTTGTATCAAATAAATGTCAATATTCACAGATACGTGTTGTTTTTTTTCTCCGTGTGTCTCAGCGGGCAGCTTCCAGTCGAGTACATGCGAGGGAAACCTCTGTGCATGGAGCTCTACCCGCTCCTCTTCTCCTCCTGCAGGATCCCTGGACCCAAACACGACTACGTCGCTCACCATGGCAACGCCCGCCGCTCGCCCACACACATCACAGTGGTCCGGAACTACCAGGTGTGCCTCTTTGATCGTCGGGTCGGTTGTTTTTTGTTTATGTGGTTTGTGGCCTGCAGAGCCACCTGCCTTCCTTGGTGAGATTAGAGGAAATGAAATGTGACCCAGACCGAAAACGGTGCTTCTGTTCCAGCGTGAATTTATTCTCCTCAGGCGTTTTAGGGCCTGAAAGAGCTTTGCTTTAAAGATAAGAAGGCCCACGTTGGTTCAGAGATGCCAAACTGGCTAACTTTACAGTCATCTGGAAGGCTCCTGGGTTAGTCAAATAAAAAAGAGGTTCTTGTTTCTGCCGCCTGGTTCTGACGTTTCATAAATATGTTACTGACCATGTAACCATGGCAACGGCTTACTGGTTAAAGCTCTAAACATGGCAGATGACTCACTTGGACGTTTGGATCTAATCCTGCTGCTCGTAGTTCTTCCAGTTGGAGGTTTACAACAGCGACGGCTCGCGAATGACGGAGAGTCAGATCCGCGGACAACTGCTGAGAATCCGTTCTCAGTCCTGGAAGACCGACAAGGAGCCGATGGGAATCCTGACCAGTGAGCACCGCCACACCTGGGGGGAGGCGTATAACCGCCTGCTGAGAGGTTCGAACACACACACACACACACTAACTAAATTCCAGGTGGACGCTGTAGCTAAACACCGCTAGCTAGCTCTTTGGAGGTGACCAGATTCCGGGGCTGCTTCTGTCTGAGGACCCGGCCTAGCCGGTTCTTGTAGGTCAGATCCTTCGTTGAACAAAGTGAATGGCTTTGCATTTGGATGCTCTTTCCTTCAGCCATCGTTTTTCTTATGATTTTTGACAAAAATTAACCAAAAAAAGGTCAAATGACCAAAGCAGAACAACACCGCCGCTTTTAGCCTTGGAAGTTTCTGTCGCCAGATCTAAAACTGTGAATGTCTCCCGATTCATTCGCCTTTATGACTTGAACAAAAAGCCACAATGAGTCTGGGGACATGGAGGACGCAGCCTCTAAACGCTGCTTTTAAAATCTGACCACAGTAAGCGTAACTCCGTGTGTTTGGGTCTTTTCGATGCGATGGGCGGCTGCAGTGTTTGTTGTTGTAAATCTGAATGATGGAAAATCCCATAAAATGATTCCAAACATCTTGATCTGGGAGAATTTTCCTTGTGTGATTTAACAGCTGGAGGCTGCAGACTCAAAACATAAATAACACAACAACCCCGAGTTACTGTGGACACACACGTCGTGAGTTTTCTACCTCATCAAGTTTCTGTCTTCCTTTTCTTCTTTAGACAAACTCAACCAGGAGTCGGTACGGATGATAGAAACGGGACTTTTCTCCTTGTGTTTGGATTCTCCGGTTTTAAGGATATCAGATGAGAAGTATGTGTGCGCGCGCACACACACACACACGCTCTGGTATTTCTGTGTTTGCGGAGACCGTTGTGTAATCCTCTCTAGATAGCATTGTGTTGCTTATTGACATCTAGCAGCAGTGAGCAATGGTCTCTTCCTGTATTTGAACTGCTGCTGTTGTATCTAAAAAGTTTTGCGTCAGAAATCTTAAGTAACCGTGTTTGGGAACATTTAGATTGGCACGTGTCACTTTTATTGTGTGTGTGTGTGTGATTTGTTTTGTTTTGATTGACAGGTACGCCAGCCGTAAGGCGGCGCAGGTGCTGCACGGAGGCGGGACCTTCTCCAACAGCGGAAACCGCTGGTTTGACAAAACGTTGCAGGTGGGCGAGATCCCGCTGGAAGGTGTGAGTGTAGAGACCAGGCGGGGTGTTAACGCCGACTCTTCTGTTTGAACAGTTTGTGGTGGGTGAGGACGGATCGTGGGGTCTGCTGTATGAACAGGCCACAGCCGAGGGTCCGCCCATAACGAACCTCCTGCATCACATCCTGGAGTACTGGTGAGATCAAATGGTGCATGAGCTGATGTTGTGTAAGCAACAGTCAAAGTGAATCAGAAATGAGATAAAATACGCTTAATTCAGTTTAAAATGACTGAAAATTGATCAGTTTTGTGGAAAAGTTTAAGGTTTAGACTTAAGTCCTTCATCCATAGCAATCTGAAACTCAAAAATCTGATTATTTTTGGTCCACAAATGCACCATTAACAGGCAGCAAAAAAAATTATCTGATTTTTATTTTTTTATTATTTTTCAGCTGATGGCTGCCCCATCAAGCTAGTTATAACAGAGTTATTAGTAACAACATATATGCATCCATGAGCTTGAAGTTGTTTTTCCACATCGGAGCCTGTAGGGGGTGCTGTTGTTCAGTAAGCACGTTTTATAAGATTTGGGTCTGAGTTTCTGTTCTGACTATCCTCAGTGAGAAGCCCGACCCAAAAAAAGCTCCGCTGGTTCCGCTGCCGATGCCCAAGAAGCTCTACTTCCACATCGACCTGGACATTAAACGGGACATCGAGCAGGCCAAGCAGAACCTGGACATGTAAGAACTTTTACCAGATGTGGGAGGAAACGGTTCTGAAGTGAAACCGCAGCTATGTAAACAAATCTGTCGTCCACAAGCTCGGTCCGTTTTTAACCTCAACTCAGTCCTCCTGCTGTTCGCAATATTTTTGACCAAAGAAATCAAAGTTTTTCTTTCATGCTGTGAATTAAAAAACATCAGATTTGTTTTTATTTTTTGGTATTTTTACAAGAAATTAATAAGTATTACTTTAATGCAACAATACAGTTGTATAGATTTTAGGAATTTCTATAAATTCCTCCTTTTAAAAGCATCAAATTATAATGAAGTAAGTATTTAAGTCTCTGTTTAGGCATCAAAAGGAGGCATTTGAGTCCTTTTAGGTTTGAATATGGACTTTCCTGTTACTTTATCTTGAAATAACCAATCCATTAAAGTTGATGTTTAATGTGGATAAATATGTCAAATATTAATTAAAACTAAACTTTTTTTTCCAGACTAATCAATGACCTCGACGTCAACGTGTTCAACTTCAAAAGGTTTGGCAAAGAACTTCCCAAGAAGCACAACCTGAGTCCAAACTCGTTCATCCAGGTGGCGCTGCAGCTTGCCTACTACAGGTCGGTGTCGGGACAGCAGAGGCTTTCCTTCAAGGCCAATTGAGCCACCTCTGGAACATTTTACAACATCTGGTTCCTTTTTTTTGTTTGTGTTTCTTGTGTTTGTGCCTGAAATCAACAACAAGAGGTGTTTAGCTGTTTTTTCCCCCTGCAGAGTTCATAATGAGGTCTGCCCAGCCTGCGATATTGCCTCTCAGAGGATGTTTCAAGGAGGAAGGACCGAGTACATCCGCTCCCCGACGAACCAGGCGCTGAAATTCATTCTGGCCTTTGATGATCGGTCCGAATCGGTAAGACACGTTTTGTTCAGACCATCCAGATGCGAGTCCCTATGAAGCCTTAAGTGTTTTATTTTGGGTTTCAGAGGGAAGCGAAGCTGCAGCTATTCAGAGAAGCTGTGGATGCCTACTCAGACCTCACTGATCAGGTTAATCAGACTTCCAACAAGCAGCTATTTCACCTATTTTTATCGTACTTTTAAACACTTAGGTTTTATCTTTTTTAGGCATTAAAAGGACACGGTATTGACCACCACCTGCTGGGACTCAAGCTGCAGGCTATTGAGGAGGGACTGAGCATTCCCAAAATCTTCATGGATACAGCTTATGGCCTGGCAACACACTGGAAGCTGCGGACGGGACAGGTGTGTGTGCTCTGATGGTAAAATCTGAGTAAAGGAGGTGCTTTAAAGAGGGGGAACTTAGTTCCTTGATACCAGATTTAATTTTTTAAAATCAAAAATAGAACATTACCAATGTCAGACCGTGAAATCTTAACATTCTCTCTGGTTGTGCACAGATTAATATTAGCTTTTTTGTCTCTTCAGGTGCCTACAAACACAGACAGCGTGATGTGTTTCGGGCCCCTGGTTCCCGACGGCTATGCCGTTTGTTACAACCCCCAGGCGGACCACTTCCACTTCTCCGTCACGGCTTTCAACTGCTGCGAGGAGACGAACGCAGAGACTTTAGCTCGTACTCTGAAGAACACCTTGTGTGACCTACAGGAGCTGCTGCAGCCTACCGTGTAGGCTACGATGCCATCCAACCACTCTATAATGGGGGAAAAAAAATACCTTCCTTAAAATGTTTTCTACGGCTCATGTAACGTGTGCATGCTTCATTAGTCTTTGATTCTAAAAGAGCCTGAACTCTGTGACCCTGAGGTGCTTTTGATATTTTTTAAAGCTTTTCCTTCAGCAGTTTTCCTTTCTGTATCATGGAGTTACTTAATGACTGCTGGGGAATCACAAGAAAAACAAGGTTAACTTGACACTCCAGCATCAACAGGGACTAACCTGAGCGTGAGACGACTGCACTCCTTTCTGCTAACTTCTGGTACCTTCCACCAGTAATAAATGTTCCACGTTTTATAATGATGCCAGCATTGTTTCATAATAAATTTTGATTGTTTTTCTAAGTTAATGAGAGTTTCAGGAGGACCGATGGAGATGAAGTTGGTTTGTATTAATGAAAGCAGGAGAAAAAAAGTTTGGGTTTTTTTTTTTTTTGTGAGCGCAAAACAGCTGATCACGTGGTTCTAATGGTCCTTTCCATCGATTTTTCATTCAACCTGCAGGACTGGTTATAATAAAGCCTTCGATCATATTAACTCACTTTGTTCGATTTTTTTGTCGGTTTTATATTTTAAACAAGATATTTCGTCATTTGTGTGATTAAAATGGTTCAGATGGATGTGAGAAACCTGTTTACAGTTTACGGCCACGCGCACGCGACACGGGAAAGGAGGAGTCGGCTTAGAGCTCCATGCTGATTGGACAATCGGGGCGCGGAAGTGACGTTCGTAGCGGCCGTTTCACCTTTAATTTAAAACCGGAACAAATAAGAACAGAGCGCAGTGGCTGTAAAGTGTTTTATCAGATGTATTTTTAGCTGTAAACATACCGTGTTTGTTAAAGTAAGGATTGTGAACCGGTCGCTGGTGATTTGTTTATCCCAACCGCAGCTGGAGGCGCAAAAGAAGTTTAGCATTAGCTAAACATCCATATTTTATTGTTTACTTTGTCCCAACAGGTGTGCGTTGTATTTATAAAGGTTTAAATTTGTGTTTTCACGTAGTTTGAGTTGCAATGAAGGGATCGCGTTTTGCCACGGAGAGGAGTAGAAGCAGCGGGGCGGCCGCGCTGCTGTGCCCGCTCCTCGGTGCGTGTCTCTGGTCTGCGGTGGTCGGATACAAGCCGGTGATTGTGGTTCACGGTTTGTTCGACAGCTCGGAGGATTTTAAAAACTTACAGCGGTTCATCAACGAGGTGAGTGGAGGAAAAGGTGGCTAGTGCATTTCTAGTAGATTACTGAGCAAAAATTAATTTTAATTAAAGAGTTTATTTCACGAGCTTAGCCCCCAAAACATTAAACAATAATGTTATTTAAAAGTAAAAGACAGTAAAAAAAAAACTTGATCCTTTAAAAAATTTAACATAGATTCATACTTTTTAAGTGTGATTATATAGATATAAATGTCTAATCTAGGCTTAATACATTTTTTGCTCTGACCGTCATATTATTATAATTTAAATAGGAAAATAGAACATTTCTTAAAACTTTTCTAATGCATTTCTTGTCGTTAGATGCACGTAGTGTTAGTAATACATATTTAGGTGGTGTTATGTAAAAGAAATGTTCCCAGTCCTGCTTTTCTACCCGAGTTCTTCATACATGTAGAAACAATCCATACAACTCCTCCTGTCTAATAAATGGTTAACATGTCTAATAAATGATTAATATACAGATCTGTCCTTTAAAGTCCACCTTTGTCAGTTAGAAGATGGAGGATCTTGAGTTTTGTTACTAACATCCAACCACCTTGTCTCTCCTGCAGTCTTATCCGGGGACAAACGTGACGGTCATCGACCTGTTTGACCGAAGCTCCAGCCTGCAGCCTATGTGGAAACAGGTGGAGGGATTCAAGGCAGCTATCTATCCCATAATGCAAAACGCAGCGGATGGAGTTCACCTTATCTGTTATTCTCAAGGCCAGTGAAAGCATTCCTGTGATTCACAGAACTCAGATAAATGTGGTGTTTGCTTCAGACTGAATGTACTCATGATATGTGGCTTTAGATCAGCTGTTTACAGACATTTAAATGTGTTTGTATGAAAGGAAGTGTGTTAATGTGTTGTTTAAATATCAATTTGCAATTCAAAATACAAGTATTCTCCGCCTGTTTTTGTTTAAACTGTTTACACTTATGATTATTGTTCTTTTTACTTGTGAAAGTAATATTTTTTCCCTGAAACTGTTTGTTCAATTGATTTCTGCACAAATACTGATTTCCCAATCAATACTTTTGATTGATGATTCTGTTGGGATTTCATGGATTCAATTCAATTGATCACAGCAGTTTTTCACAACTTCCTGTTTGGCCTGCCAGACTCGTCCACAACGTAAAAAGATCCACACTGTTGGACAAAAACATTATTACTTAGTAATATATAAGCCCAGTAGCAACAAAGCCAGGTCCCCATCAGTCCGTGATGTCAACGGGGCTAAAAGAGCTATTTTCTAACCCACTTTGCCTTAGACCCTGGATCGCACATACGTTGTACTGCAATTTAAATGAAAACTAATGATGAGTGTTTCGACCACGCCAGTCACGTATCTTAAGATTTATCAAGTTGTTAAAGTTTGTAATTAGTGTGACTACAAACCAGACCTCAGCACGTCGCATATGTGACGTCACCACATAATCTCCTCTCCCCTAGCGTAGCTGCTACTTACCACGTGGCCAGATTTATGATGGTCCTTTCCTCCTTAAGGAAGGATTTGAAGTTTGCTGAACTTGCAGCCATTTTGCCCTCTGTTTTTCTCCGTGTCTGGTGCGATGACGTCCTGGACTTATTTTCACACAAAACCTAAAATAGAGTTTCCCTTCGTTCAAAAAGAAGCTTGGTATCAAAAAGCCTCATTAAAATTAAATGTGAAATCCATGGAACATAACAAGTGGAATTTGAAAATAGCGTTTTTAGCCCCATTGACTTGCATTCCTTTTTTCGATCTTCCGGGGACCCATGGTCCGGAAGTAGATGGGCGTGACTTAGGCTCCCTATTATTCTCTGACTTTTACTTCCAACTTCCACCATGACTCCCAACAGAAAAAAACCCAAACCCTAACTTCTTCCTTTTCTTCTTGTGCTTTTTATGGATCGGTGAACTGAAAATGCTAACTGCTAGCTCAACAGCTAA
The DNA here is from genome assembly GCF_043380555.1 of Nothobranchius furzeri. Taxonomy (NCBI): domain Eukaryota; kingdom Metazoa; phylum Chordata; class Actinopteri; order Cyprinodontiformes; family Nothobranchiidae; genus Nothobranchius; species Nothobranchius furzeri. The sequence goes on from NC_091759.1 coordinate 8,240,753, forward strand.
CAGCTGTAAAGCAGGTAAAGAGCGCCCCCTTGGACATTAAAGGGCCATTCCCATCTGTACCGGGTCGGCCCGGGCCGGGTAGCGTAGGTTGTTTACATATCTGGGTGGCCTGGTATTTTTCCGGGCCAACCAAGGCTCATTCTCAGCCCTCTTCTCGAGGGGGTCTGCTTCAGGCCGACCAGGGCCAACACACCCACTGCTGACAGCAAATTCACACCTTCCATTAGAGCAAGCCTCTGATTGGTGGGTAGAATCAGCCCACATGGACTTAAGGCAAGGATGTGTGGAATCAACCGGGCCAGGCTGGGGCCGACTGGGGCTACCCGGCCCGGGCCGACCCGGTACAGATGGGAATGGCCCATAAGAGGGCTGAGAATGAGCCTTGGTTGGCCCGGAAAAATACCAGGCCACCCAGATATGTAAACAACCTACGCTACCCGGCCCGGGCCGACCCGGTACAGATGGGAATGGCCCACTACTTGCTCTACTAAACTATCTAGTTTGGTGTTTGGTCAGCAGAGGGCTGCAGAGTGGTGTCAGATGTGAAACGGGTCAGGTTTCTAAACCAACAATCACTGAGATCGATGTTCAAGCTCTAGGTTAAAGTTTAAAAAACGATCTGCTATTACATGAATTTTGGTTCCATGTAATTACAGGTGGGCTGGTTTGCAGAGGGATCCTCTCCACACTGCCTGACCACAATGTCCACTCCTTCATCTCTCTGTCAGCGCCGCAGGCTGGACAGTACGGAGGTGGGTCTAAATATAAAACAACAAAACACACTTTTTTTTTCTTTCATTTACAAGAATTGAACAGGCCCATGCATGAAACAGAATTTCTTGAACATTTTTTTTAATCCATCTTCTTGAATAGCATCAGCATGTGGTCCGTCAGGAATAACCGTCCCCCTGAAACACACAATCACTGAGCAACATTTCTTTTCTCTTAGACACAGACTACTTTAGGATTTTCCCTCAGTTTGTGAAATCCAACCTCTACCACTTCTGTTACACCGGAGTTGGTCAACTAATATCCATCTGCAACTACTGGAACGGTGAGATTTCAGTGATGAGGCAGCAAAGATCAAGCTTCACATGAGTTTTGTGTTCATGACGGGTCATGTTCCTCCTCCTTGGTCCGCAGACCCTCATCACAGAGATCTGTACCTGAACAGCAGCGATTACTTGGCTTTGATCAACAGCGAGCGACCGAACCCTAATTCGACGGGTCAGGAAGCTAATTTCCATCAAAATGTGACAAAAGATGACGAACGTTTACCGATTACAGGCCTTTGTTTGTATAATTACCCCAAACTCTCGCCTGCAGAATGGAGGCGCAACTTCCTCAAAATCCAGAAGCTGGTGCTGATCGGTGGACCTGACGATGGAGTTATAACTCCGTGGCAGTCGAGGTGATTCGATTAGATTTGAACTATTTTTATTATGTTTTGTTGCACCCGTTCACATCTTTTACTGCTTTTTTTGTCCGTCTGACCCAGTGACTCTCACATGACGCTGACTCACTTCACTCCTCCGTTTTCTTGGTGTTTTACAGCCAGTTTGGATTTTACGACGACAACGAGACCGTTGTTGAGATGCAGCACCAAGAGGTGAGCAGCGATCAGACCCCAACGCTTTCCCCCTCGGCGTGGCGTGCAGCGGAGGAGCCGAGCGCTAACTTGTGTTTTGTTTCGTTTTCTCCCCTTCAGTTGTATCTAAGAGATGTTTTTGGTCTGAAGACGCTCGTGGCTCGAGGGGATCTGATCCTCTGCACAGTTCCTGGAGTCGAACACGTCTTGTGGCACTCGAATGAGACCGTGTTCCACGCGTGCATAGAGAAGTGGCTGATGTAGAGCGAACCACAAATTAACCCTTTTATAGGAAGATGAGTGAAATGAATCCTCGCTAGCATCAGTTAGTTTATTCTTGGGGATCTAGTCTTCTTTTCTAATTCTTTTTTTTTTTTTTTTACTTTTAAACCCATTTTTTTATTGTTTTGATGTATTTCTGCTCAGAGAAGTCAGATTGTTGCATTGGCGGTTTTAAACAGGGGCCTGGGCCCCTATAGAACCGGCCCTGGCCCCTGTTATGGCCCCTGTGCTGAAGAGATCGGATTTTTTTACCCCGCGCTGCCTCGGAGACGGGAACTAATGCGCTGCAGCTTTTCAAACGGAGCCTTTAGAGCGCAGCACACTCTGTGGACAGAACTGTTTACCCGGTGGATTTTTGAATAAAAGATTAAAAGTAGTTTAAATGGGACCCAAAGAAATTCTTGAGGACGGCTAACGGAAAAGACGCCAAGAGACGAAGGCAAGCAATACAGTTTATTTCCCTGACATCAGTGAATTTCCTTTGGCAAAATTGTGCACAAGCACAAAATTAGTCGTACGGCGGCGACAAAAAAGAATTTTGATATTGCCCTAATTTTTCCCTTTTTTTCTTGCGCCCCATGAAAAAATACTGGCCCCACTGTGGCCCCCCTGGAAAATTTGGCCTAGAACCACCCCTGGATTGTTGTCTTCATCTATCAGAAGTGATAAGATCTGAATCCTGACACCTCTTAAGACCCCAATCAGCACAAAGAAACAAAATTCAAAATTACTCTTGTTTAAATGTGGTTTTTAAAACATTGTTTTTATTCACCCAATGTTCTCCTGTGTCAGACTTTACGCTGTGCTGGCCCAAACAAGCCGCAGCTGTTCAGAAACCAGTGTCTCGCTGGGCTGCACCTGGTGGAGATGAATCAAGAATGACGTCTTTGAAAAAAATTTGACTAAATTTTCATGCATGACTCTCAGGGCTTCGCTGTTGCATTACAGGAGTTTAGAAACGTTGCAGCATGGCTTTCCTCTCCAAATAGAAGCAGAGTCGTTGCAGAACTCATCTCTGAATAAAATGTAGGTCAAATCTGGAAAATATGAAAAGAGTATTTTCAGGAATGTTGGGAGAAAGTCACCCTTCATTCACACTTAGCATATTTAATTGTATTTTTGTGCCGCGGCTCAGTGAAACACTGGCTAGACATCAAACTTCTGCTTTAATCGCTTATTATCAAGAGTATTATTGCAGTTCTGATGAAAAAATGTTAGAAATTGGATAAAACTTTAGAAAACTGACCTGCTACATTTAGCTGTTAATTCATTTTAAGGGAGATATTGCTGCGGGGTTAGGGGTTTGAAGCTGTGTGTTTATTTAGTCATGTGATTCACGACTGGTTGTTTGTTTAAGGGGTGAAGTGCTCTAGCTTTTATCAGAGCAAGAGAAATGTAATGATCTTTAATGATCTTAACAGCCTGAGTGAGTCATCTGGTATGAAAACATTGAAGTTGGAGAAAGCAGGCATCGTTTAGCGTATCGACTCTGACTCATTCAGTATGTTTGTGAGAAAATCTTTGATTTGCAGAAATCACCTCTAAAGGGAAGAGGCAAAGGAAGCATCTCGGCAGGAACAGCAAATGTCCTGCTTAGTTTGCCTTTAACAAAATTAAACATAAATCTCATTCTACAGTAACCTCTTTCTTAGCCAGTTTGTGCACCTTTTAGTTTGTATAAAGTTAATTTATTGATATTAGCAGTAACATTGTGTCTGGTTGACATATCTCCAAGTATCACCATGCAACACAACCGTGCCTGAACGACCTGTACAGATTTACTGTCCTGGTCATCTCGTGATGCAGCTATTTATATATTTGTAATCCCTCATTATTGAAACAGAAACCTGTTAGCGTGCATGTTCGAGCTGATGTTTATGCAGTACTGTGGAGTTGTTTTCCTTTTGCTTTTAGTAGATCGAGCCTTAAAATTTCCCCTGATGCCTCGTTTTCATGTTCATTAACAAAGTGCTGTCACACACTGCCTTTAGTCTGTGTTAAAAACAAAATAAAGGTGAGAATGGATGGCAGTGCTACATCGGTGTTTACGAAACACCGAAAGGTTGCTTATGTCATCTCATCTCCAACGATTCAGTAACTTTTTTTTTGTCAGAAAAAGGTTATTTTCTGTTTACATTCTTTTGGGTCATTTTGCTGCTTGTTTTAATGACATATATATATATATATATATATATATATATATATATATATATATATATATATATATATATATATATATATATATATATAATGTGTGTGTGTCAAAAAGAAAAAATGGAAATGTTTCTGTGTGCTAGAACAGGAAAGTAAGTGATCAATGCATGTATTGCACAATGAGAAGGGATATTGCAAAGATGGGACATAGCTGTTTTATTTTAGTGTTGATGTATATTTGACTTCATCAATAATAGGCTGAACTGATGTTTTGCTCTGTTTAGGTTTTATTGTACAGTTATTTTAAATAATGAAGCTTTTAAAAACTAAAAAATATTTTGACAGTTTCTACAATTTGTCTGGCTAATTCAAAATGTCAGCAGTCATTCAATGAATTAAAAAAAATATTTGAACATCAAAATGTGTTGTTTTAATCAATAATTGACTTCATTTATAACAATAATTAAATTTGATTAACTTTTTTGAAGCTATGACAAAGTATTTTGTGTAAAAATAAATGGAGTTCGGTTTGATTTACACCAGTTTATTTTAACTTAGTCCTTAAAGTAATTACTTTTGCCAGATAAGTCGAACAAAGATCCAGCAAAGGGTCGAGATGAAAGTAAACAGCATTTCCCAGCATGCTTTGCGTCCCCGGAAAGATTGAGCCAGCTCACCGGATATCTGTTCGCGGCGCCCCGTGAAGGCCCTTTTCCGTCTCAGAGAAGTGTGGTACACTACGGCAGACACTAGTGAGTCCACTTTTTGACATTTACTCGATTTAAATGTATTTTTTATAGGTAGAACCGCGCATTTGAAAGAGATCCGAAGTTACTTCATTTGATAAATCAACGCAAAGTGCGTCGCTTAAGCCGAATGTTAGATTTATTCCCTTTGAATGTTGCCGCATTAGCGTGTGGCTAGCTTATTAGCACATGTGTCTGCGGCATGTTACATTTAATGCATCATTTTACCAAGAGACGTGGTTGACTCATTTTAATTTTTCTCTTCACTTCCGAATTCGCGATCAAAAATGACCAAAATGCATCAATTGCGAGCATTAGCTCGTTAGCTTAAATTCACAGACGTTCACGTGAAACAGGCTTCTGCTTCGGCCTTTGCTGTTAGGTCTCATTTATCTGGCTTTTTGACATTAATTTAGCTAAATTTAAGTGATGTTCTTGTGAGAGAGATGCTGGTGTGTTTTAAAGTGTCTTTGGAACTCGTAGGACTGGAAGGCGTTACATAAATACAGACCATGTATCACTTATTTACTGTAGGCAATTATCTGTTTCTAGTACTTTTACAGCATTCAGTATTTTACCGCACTATTACTATTGGCTTGTCTTAAGTGATTGATATTCCAAAGATCTAAGTTTTTCTTGTCAACAGTGACTGAGTGGGAGACTGCCCCGGCCGTGGCTGAGACCCCTGAAATCAAACTCTTTGGCAAGTGGAGCACAGATGACGTCCAGATCAATGACATCTCCCTGCAGGTTGGCTTTAGGGCTTCTTGTTTATGTGGGATTAAAAATGGATCATTACAATTTTGGTCAATATTAAAATTACTGTTTAGCATTAAAGCGAGGCTAGAGTCACATCTTGGTACTGACCCGTTGTCCTGGTGTGCTAGAGTGCTCGCAGAGGAAACGTCTTTGCTTATTCATTGGCTGTAGTCTCATGTGGCCCAGTCAATCACCAGCTCAGATACACGCCCTACCCCCAACCATCCTTTTCGGGTGTGTTTAAATAAAAATCTTCCTCTCCTGCAGGACTACATTGCTGTGAAAGAGAAGTATGCCAAGTACCTTCCACACTCTGGAGGACGTTATGCTGCCAAGCGCTTCAGGAAGGCACAGTGCCCCATCGTGGAGCGTCTGACCAACTCCATGATGATGCACGGCCGCAACAACGGCAAGAAACTGATGACCGTGCGCATCGTCAAGCACGCCTTCGAGATCATCCACCTGTTGACTGGAGAGGTACTGATGCGCAGTGGGAACATTAGATATCGTGGAGTAACCATTAAGTTACTTTCTTTGGGGTGTGTAGGTGTTGTGTTGAAAAATGCATCCCTGTTGGAAGTGCCATGACATTGGAAGAAAATGGGCTGTGTTTAGATTGCTTTATAATAAATTTTATTATTTTTCAACAGAATCCTCTTCAGGTTTTGGTTAATGCCATCATCAACAGTGGACCCCGTGAAGACTCCACCCGTATTGGACGTGCTGGTACCGTCAGGAGGCAGGCTGTGGACGTGTCTCCTCTCCGCAGAGTCAACCAGGTAACACAAGTTCTTTATAAACCCTTTTTTTTTTGTTCAAAATAAGTACGATAAATACGTATGCAATCACTTACTGATGTATACACGGGGTAAACGAGGCTAGAGTCACGCCTGGTCATGACTTGTTGGCTTGGTGTGCTAGAGCACTCGGAGAGAAAATGTCTTTGCTTATTCGTTGGCTGTAGTCTGTCGTGGCCCAGCCAATCACAATATGAGACACATTCTACTGTTGGTGAGTCCCCTAAACCAGTAAACCCATGAATGTTTCACCTCCGGTGTGTTTTCCTACAGGCCATCTGGCTGTTGTGCACAGGAGCAAGAGAAGCTGCGTTCAGGAACATTAAGACCATCGCCGAGTGTCTGGCTGATGAGCTGATCAACGCCGCCAAGGTGAAGTTAATCCAGAGTGAATTTGATTCAACCTGGAATGTGAATAATCCCGTGTTTGAAATGTACTAAAGTTGAATCTGTATCTCCAGGGTTCATCTAACTCCTACGCCATCAAGAAGAAGGACGAGTTGGAGAGAGTTGCTAAGTCCAACCGTTAAACATTTTCCCTTTCTAACAAAACAAATAAAATTGAAGAAATTTCACTTAAGTCATCAGTTTGCCTTTATTAATAACTACAAAGTCTCACTGGGAAGCAAAAACATCTGATTCTATTTATACCATCTCTAGAAAAACTACTACACGTGGAAAACCGGTGTTTGGAGCTCAAACCAGAACACAAAATGCATTCTGGGTAATTTTAAAACTTGTTCAGGTCACTTTCTTGGTCTGTTTGAATTTGGCAAACAATTTAAAATGCTTTAAAACTTCATTTATACTGCTCTTACTGCATCTTTGTGCCCAACAGGTACTGCATTGTTTAGGAGTGAAACCTGCAGAAAATGGTGGTTTTTAAAAACTAGTGAACGAACTTCAGTTTTGTAACGCCACAGTTGGGTCAGGGTCAAAGAACACATCAGTTTCCTGAATGTAAACTCCTCTTTACCTTGTAATCAGTTTAAAAGCCACACGATAAAACATTTCAGAAATATGTATGTTTTCTGTTGATGAGGAGGCAGAGAGACGACAGGGATGCTCCCAGTTTGGAGGCTTCGCTGCAGGCCGTCGGCAGGAGGGTGTAGTCCTGGAGCTTCTGGAAGGCCTGCAGAGTTCAGAGGAAACATTTGACTCGTGCAGACTCAGAAGTGGCTGCAACAGGCGTGTAAAGGGGCGAGTGGGAGTCACGGCTGGAACACTAACATCCTACAAAATCAGTGTTTTTAAACAAAAACAATTTTAGAAAAAATAAGGTGAAGAGTGCAGTTTAAGAAAAAACTCAGAACTTGAGTTTATTTCGTAAATAATTTTCTTTTTTAAAAGCCAGAGTTGATAAGATCCACAAGAAACCACCAAGTTGTAATTTTATCTGTTAAAAACATTTTTAAACAGTTTAATCCTGTAATGCCTTTAATGGGGACTACCAATGAAAATTATTTCTTGTATTAATGTTCATTAATGCACACGGTCCATCAGAAGCTAGACTAATGAAATTTCACAAGTAGGACTTCAATAAAAGGCGTCCTTGTGACTGAATACCTATTAGCCTAATAACACTTTTCTGTTATTCTAAATTTTTAGAGTTTTAAAGAGCAAGTCACCCCCAAATCAATTTTTTCTGATAAACTATATTAATGCGTGTAATCGTGCTGTAGACACGTGTAGTCAATAGTTATGCACTTAAGTTAACATTTACATTTTCAGCCTAAAACTGTCAGTGTTGTGCCATTGTCTGGTAAAAACTGCGCTGCAGTTAAATTTAAATCTGCCATCATTATTGGCTAAGAGGTCCCCTAGAATGTTAGCTGGTTCGATATGATGTCACAATGTCGTTGTGAGCCTGTGTGTGTGTATTTGTTGGCGGCTCCTCCCCCTCGATCTGCTAGGCAACAGCATTTGTTGCATTTTTCAAACAGGAAGTGGGAGTTGAGTAAAACTGATGGGGTGACTTGCTCTTTAACAAATGAAGACAAAAGCTTCTGGAATCAGAAGGAACTGACAGCGGAGCAGCTCTTTTGACAAACATCGCGTTAAACGACAAACTAAAGCATCCAACCGAGGGCTGTAATGGGTTAAAGCAGCTGTACTCACAGAGACGCTCTCCGGACATTCCTCTGCAGGCCTGTGCAGCAGGAAGTCCCGCTTGGATGGGCCTTTTATGTAGATGCAGTTAGATGCAGATTCTTCTGGGACAGGGAGAACTTCGTAGTGGTGATCGGTCAGCTGTTCCATCATCTGACACCATAAAGAAACACCCAGCATCAGAATCTGGACTCGGCGAATGGGCTTGGTCACAAATATCAGAAATCAGACCAGTCTTCCAGAAATGTCTAAATAGTTACTGCCCGCTGGATGCAAGGCATCAGACTTTTTCAGTTTCACAACATTTTGGGGGCTTGTTTGTTGAAAAAGAGGTTCAGCGTCATTTAATAAATGGATTAAACTATTGAATTTGTCTAAGTAGCTTATTAAAGATGAGGACAGTGATTTTCACATTTCGACTGAGGGAGTAAAACCACTCCTGAACTTAGCAGGATCACAACAAAGGATGACTTACTCTCAGGGTCTTCTTGGCTCCATCACTACTGCTCATGATGATGGTATCTGGACCCCCCATGGAGCAGACGTTCCTCAGTCGGGCTCCACCACAGACGGGTACAGTGGACACAGCAAAGTCCTGAACAGATGGAGGTGGAGCCAAAATGACTACATCTGGTTTTACTGCAGAAACCCCAGAGAGGCTTCACTTTACCAAGTGTCACAAAGCCATAACTGAACAATGAAACACACTTCTGCACCACAATCATTGTTCCCTCAAGAAAATGCTTCTTTAGAGGGTTAATTGTGAATATTCTAGGTGAGGTTTCATGAAAACTGACTTTTTTTCTCTTTAAATAAACAAGAATACAAAAAACTGACCACCTTCCTCTTCGATCACTTCTTCTGGATGTGCTGCATCTAAAAGAACTCATTCAGCAATGTGTGTGTGTGTGTGTGTGTGTGTGTGTGTGTGTGTGTGTGTGTAAGAGCACTTAAGAGAAGTGAGGGAATCAATACTTCTGGGTGGGTCTCATCAGGCCAGGGGTGTGTGTGTGTGAGCGTGTTCATCACCAATAACCTTGTTCATCACCGTTTCACAGACATGAATTCCCAGAATGCAATAGGGCAAACGACCGCCTGATCCCTCTAGCAGCTTTGTTGGCTTGGTTTTCTTTTTTTTTTCGAGGAAAACGTTCCTGGAACCGACGCTTGTCGTCTCTCAGGCTGACCGTGTTGATATAAAACCTTTCACGTCTGATGAGGTGCTGGCTTGTTTCATTCTAAAATGTTTTAGTTTTTTTCGATTGCTAAAACTCAAAAAGCAAAAATGAGGCACACTTTTCACAACCTCTACTTCTGTTCCCAATCGCTTGACTCAATTTATCACTACTTAAGATTTCCTTATCATGTTAGAACTTAGATTTTCCTCCTTTACACTCTGATGTCAATTTCACATCACCTTGCTGTCAAAACAACACACAATTTTCAGGTTTACACACACTTTCCACATAAATTCTCAAAGCTTCAATCAACAACACACAAATATTAGAATCTCTAAACTTTCGGGTCTGGCGAGCAATTTGCAATCAGGGACTGCAGCATAAAAGCAAGTTTCCACAAGGCTACCCAGGTATATGAGTGGTTTCAGGACCACCCACTGTTTTCCATTTTATACCTTCCACCTTATTCCACCTTCCTCAATCCCATTGAGGAGTTTTTCTCAGCCTGGAGGTGGAAGGTGTACGAAAGGAATCCACAGAGCCAGGTCCCACTGCTTCAAGCCATGGAGGAGGCTAGTAGAGATGTGGCCTTTGAGGCCTGTCGGGGCTTCACGAGGCACTCGAGGCAGTACTTCCAGCGCTGTATGGACCAGGAGGACATCGCCTGTGATGTTGATGAGGCCCTCTGGCCAGACAGAGATCGGAGGCATGATGCCCCATGATTATGCTTGAATGGGAGGGGAGGGGGGTGAAGTGTAAAAATAAAATGTTTTGTCTAAAATTTGTGTGATGTCTGTTTGTCTATGAGAGAAGTGGGCATTGTAACAGATTCAGTGTGTAATTCATTGTGTTCCATTTAGACAATTGTGTTTTCAGTTTTGCTCTTCAGTGTTCTTTCCATGCTTGGTAGTGTTCACCCAAAGGCTACTTGTGTTTAAGCAATGAATGGTGTGTGTGTGTCATGTGAAAATGTGGCTGTGTTTACCAAATGAAAACACATGTTCCATTTTGGGAACGTTACGATATGTGAAGGCAGGGTTTTGTTGCAAAGGGAAGCCACGGTTTAGGAATTTGTGTGTTATGTTTGGGGTTTTGTGTGTGCAGTTTTGAAAAACGCGTTTTAGCAATAAAAAAAACTGTAAAAACACATTTCATCCTTTGAATGTGGCCGTAGATGTGAGAGGAGAAAGGGAAGCGAGTGGGAGGAAGATCAGAGTGGGTTGTTGATTTTTTGAAGTTTTCCCAGATTGTCAATGAATACACCAAGAAAGCTAAAAACTATGAAAATGCAAGCTAGCATATTAAATTGTTAGGAATGATGGCCGAAAAGTTGTCAACAACCGGCTGAAAACGTGAAACTGAACCCTCAGGATCAAGCACTGCACGTTCCTGTATTCTGGAGGCGGGGCTTGTGAGGAGAAAGGGGGTTGGACCTTTGGATTGTGTAGATTCAAAAAGTAGCTTTTTCAAGAACTCTCACCTTTAGGGATGGGTACCTTTGACATTTGAATCGATTCGGTACTAATTCCTGGTACCTAGGAATCGATACCGGTACTTAACTGTACCAATTTTAGATACTTTTGAGTGTTTAATATTTTAATTCTCTTTTATAATTAAATACATATTTTTCTCAATATATAACCATATTTGATAAATATCATGATTAATAACATACAGCTGTTTGTATTTTAACATCGTCCTTGTAGTTTTATAAGCTGATAATTAAACTGAAGCAAACATCTTTACTGTGAACTAAATTTACTGTGCATCTTCATTCCTTTTGCCGTCCTTTTTCATTTGATTTTTCCTACTGGGAAGTTAGAATTTCCGAGGAGAAAGCGAACGCACCATTAGCTCATAACAATGGTGGCAATGGAAGCTAACTTATCAAGCTAACGTTATCTTTAACAGTTTATTTAGCTGCTGGAGCAGATTAAAACGATGATGCCTCACACTTAGATCGATGTCGCTGGTTTCATCTTCACCCAGTCACCCGTCACATTTAGTAAAGTGAAGCCAATCTTTAGAGCGCGTTCATGTTCTTCTAGTCGAAAATTCGGAGTTCCGAGGAGAAAGCGAACATACCATTAGCGAAACAGAAGCTAACATATCAAGCTAACGTTATTTACCTACCGGAGCAGGTTAAGATGAGGATGTCTCACTTAGATCGTTGTCGCTGGTTTCATCATCATCCAGTTACCCATCACATTTAGTGAAGTGGACCCAAGCTTTAGCCTGCGTTCTTTCTACCATGCTGCTCTGTTTACAACTGGCTCGCAGCGACCGACGACATGACGCTCTTGCGCATGCGCAGCTGTCTAGTCAAGTTCTCGCTATGAAGGACGGGTACCGAAACGAGGCACCGTTTCAAATGACGTGAATCGGTGCTCGGTCGGCACTATGAAATTCGGTCGGTACCTTAAAAAGTACCGAATTCGGTACCCATCGCTACTCACCTTACCTTTAAATAAAACATGTGTGATGCTAATAGTTTTGGAGTCAGGTGGTTTAGAAGTTTCTGATGAACTAAAACCAAATGTAGATTTTTGCATTCAAATACCAGTCAGATGCTTCACATAGGTTTTAGAGTACATTATCTCTCTATTATTTACAAGTAAGTAAGTAAATGTTATTTATATAGTACTTATCAGACATAGAATCACAAAGTGCTTCACATAGATCAAAACTAAATAAGTCATTAAATCATAAACAGAATAACATCAGAAAAATTTGAGTTAAAAATAAGAAAATAAATGATTTAGGGTAAAAGCAGCTTTAAATTAAAGGGTCTTTAGCTGTTTTTTAAAAGTGTCCGGACTGTCAATGCTGCGTAAGGATAAAGGAAGATCATTCCAGAGTCGGAGTGCAACAGTCTGTAAGGAGCAATCATCTCGACTTTTGTATCTGGTCTTTGGAACTTCTAGAAGGTTTTGGTGTGTGGACCTGAGGGTACGGGTTGGAGCACAAGGCTTTAACAGTTCAGTAATATCGGGAGGAGCTTGACCTTGTAGAGCATTGAAAGTTATAGTCAGGATTCTAAAATGAACTCTAAAGTTAACGGGTAACCAGTGCACAGACATTAGAATAGGAGTGATGTGTGCTCTTCTGTTTGCTCCAGTTAGGAGCCTCGCTGCAGAGTTCTGGACCAACTGAAGGAGGTCAAGTGCTTTTTTGTTAAAATACAGGTGCTGGCCAGTAAATTAGAATATCATCAAAAGGTTGAAAATATTTCAGTAATTCCATTCAAAACGTGAAACTTGTACATTATATTCATGCAATGCACACAGACCAATGTATTTCCGATGTTTATTACGTTTAATTTTGATATTTATAGGTGACAACCAATGAAAACATCAAATCTGGTATCTCAGAAAATTAGAATATTCTAAAGGCCAATGAAAAAATGTTTGTTTCTCTAATGTTGGCCAACTGAAAAGAATGAACATGAAAAGAATGTGCATGTATAGCACTCAATACTTAGTCGGGGCTCCTTTTGCCTCAATAACTGCAGTAATGCGGTGTGGCATGGACTCGATCAGTCTGTGGCACTGCTCAGGTGTTATGAGAGCCCAGGTTGCTCTGATAGTCGTCTTCAGCTCCTCTGCATTGTTGGGTCTAGCGTATTGCATCCTCCGCTTCACAATACCCCATAGATTTTCTATGGGGTTAAGGTCAGGCGAGTTTGCTGGCCAGTCAAGGACAGGGATACCATGGTCCTTGAACCAGGTGCTGGTGGTTTTGGCACTGTGTGCAGGTGCCAAGTCCTGTTGAAAGGTGAAGTCTGCATCCCCATAAAGTTGGTCAGCAGCAGGAAGCATGAAGTGCTCTAAAACTTCCTGGTAGACGGCTGCATTGACCCTGGACCTCAGGAAACAGTGGGCCAACACCGGCAGATGACATGGCACCCCACACCATCACTGACGGTGGAAACTTTACACTGGACCTCATGCAACGTGGATTCTGTGCTTCTCCGCTCTTCCTCCAGACTCTGGGTCCTTGATTTCCAAAGGAAATGCAGAACTTGCTTTCATCAGAAAACATAACTTTGGACCACTCAGCATCAGTCCAGTCCTTTTTGTCCTTGGCCCAGGCGAGACGCTTCTTGCGCTGTTTCTTGTTCAGGAGTGGCTTGACACACGGAATGCGACACCTGAATCCCATGTCTTTCATGAGTCTCCTCGTGGTGGTTCTTGAAGCGCTGACTCCAGCTGCAGTCCACTCTTTGTGGATCTCCCCCACATTTTTGAATGGGTTTGTCGTCACAATTCTCTGCAGGGTGCGGTTATCCCTAGAGCTTGTACACTTTTTTCTACCACATTTTTTCCGTCCCTTCGCCTGTCTGTTAATGTGCTTGGACACAGAGCTCTGCGAACAGCCAGCTTCTTTAGCAATCACCTTTTGTGTCTTGCCCTCCTTGTGCAAGGTGTCAATGATTGTCTTTTGGACAGCTGTTAAGTCAGAAGTCTTCCCCATGATTGTGGTGCCTTCAAAACAAGACTGAGGGACCTTTTAAAGGCCTTTGCAGGTGTTTTGAGTAAATCAGCTGATTAGAGTGGCAGCAGGTGTCTTCTATATTCAGCCTTTTCAGAATATTCTAATTTTTTGAGATACCAAATTTGGAGTTTTCATTAGTTGTCACTTATGAATATCAAATTTAAATGTAATGAACATTGGAAATACATTGGTCTGTGTGCATTGCATGAATATAATGTACAAGTTTCACGTTTTGAATGGAATTACTGAAATATTTTCAACCTTTTGATGATATTCTAATTTACTGGCCAGCACCTGTATTCGGCTTACTTGCACTCCTTTTGTGGCCCCAAAAAAGATTAAAAATGACAAAAGAAAATAGTTGTGCTGGACTCAATCCGTCTCCTATAGAGCCGCCATCGGCTACTGAGGACTTGGGTGAGATGGGAGCCGTTTGGGACCTCTTCAGAAAACACTCATTCGACTGTTATATTTTTAAAAACGCCACTTTAACTTATTTTTTAAAATAAAATAAAATAAAATTGAATACCTGAACACAGCTTTATATTTCGTAATTTATATGGACTGTGATTGATCCTTTTTGTAAAACAAAGTTGTGATCCAGGGTTGGTTTTTATTACATAACTCTAGTATTGCATTCTAAATATGTGTTTATTTTTAGTTTCCAAATTCTCACTAGAAAAAGCAGGCCTAGACAATACTACGTCACACTTTTTTTATTAATCTCCTCAAACGTTAACTCAAAGACCACACAAACGTCATTGAAATGTTTTATTGTGTGTAAAAAGAAATGTGTCTCCAACCATCTAAAATTATCATTGGGGTGAAAATCCGTCATAAGAATAAGTCACTTTAACCACGGAACATGTTCGATTTATTCATTTAAAAAAAAAAACATGCAATCCTTAAAAATGTGACTAGTCAAATCTAGACTAGCATTCTCTCAAATCTCATCTGAAATTAGATTATGTAGGGTTTGGTAAATTGAGTGCTTTAAGAGTTCAATATATATATATAGACTCTGGCATCGGAGGGCTGTAGAATACCGTGGCACTGACCCTTCAGTCCAGAGATGTCTTGGGTCACGATAGATGGATGGAACCGCGCGTCTCTGGTGGACTCTTAAGGAGTCTAAACATAATCAGCTCGTTCTGCAGGAACTGTTTGCTTTATCAGCTTCGCAGGTGCAAAAAGGTTTTGACGACGTGTCAAAAGCTTTAGGGGTTAAAGAGGATTTTGCTTCAGGTGGCCGGTCTGAAGCTTTTCTCTAGAACTAAGGGAAAACCCGAGTAATCTGGTTTTAATGTTCTCATGTTATGGTTGTGTAGCCAACCAGAGGCTGACAAGTTTGAGGAATATTACCAAGAATCTCAGAAACACACTTTCTTTGATACTGGAGGCTTTGATCTGGGTAAAGGTTATTTACAGTATGTGAAGAGTGTGTTACAGTAATCTAGTCAGGAGGAGATAAAGGCATGGATAACTATTTCAAGTTCCTGTTTTGACACCAACCTTCGCAGTTTGGAGATATTTTTTAAATGATAAAAACAGTTTCGGACCAACGTTTCTGAGTGACCTTCAAGAGACATTGATTGGTCAAGAACAACACCCAAATTCCCTAAGTTTGTCTTGACGGCAGAGGATAAATGACCAAGTTTTATACTAATCAGGGGAACCATGTTCTCAGGGGCAATAATCAGACATTCAGTCTTTTCAGAGTTTAACTGAAGGAAGTTATCTTCCAGCCAGCTGGTGACAGCTGATAGACACCAGTAATTCAGACAGTTTATAGAACTCAGAATCCTTAAAGGAGCAGTACAGCTGAATATCATCTGCATATAGGTGATAAGAGACATTATGAAAAGAATCAAGTATCTGTCCAAGAGGGTGTATGTATAGCAGAAACAACCGTGAGTGGACCCAAAACAGAGCCTTGGGGTACCCCACAGAACAGATCAGTAGAACCTGACATGATTTGGTTTCTACAGACACTGTAACTTCTGTTAGAAAGGCATGATCTAAACCAGTCTAGAACAGTTCCAGAGATCCCCACCGAGTCACCAAGTCTGTTCATTAAGGTGCTGTGATCAACAGTCAAAAGCTGCAGAGAGATCTAATAATACTAACACTGTGAATTCCCCCTTGTCTGCAGCCATCATGATGTCACTGGAAACTTTAAGCAAAGCTGTTTCTGTTAAATGCTTTTTACGAATACTAGACTGGAATTTATCAAAACTGTTGTGTAGCTCCAGAAAAGTAATCAGTTGATCTGCCACAACCTTTTCCACTATTTTAGAGATAAAGGGTAATTTAGAAATGGGTCTGTAATTTTTAGGCTGAGATGAGTCCAAACTTGTTTTTTTAAAGAAGGTTAAATAACTGCATGTTTGAAAACAGATGGTAAGGAGCCAGATTGTAGGGATAAATTAATTAAATCTACAATGCACGAGTCAATTTGGTCAAACATCCTGATTAACAAGGTAGTAGGAATGAAATCAGCAGGGCAACTGAGCAAGCAACTGAGTTTATAAGATACTATTTTGTCTTCTTACCCTGAACGTGTCTGCTAACACCTCCGCCCCTCTTCGGTTGGTGTGGGACGAAATCCCGACAAAGAACTCCCTTCCTGTGAAGAGGACGTCGCTGCCTTCCAGGGTGGCGCCTCCAGAGTCTCCTTGTTCTCCGCCCATCTCCACCACAGTCAAGCTGAGCTCTGACATCACCCTCCTAACCGCCTCCACCTGAAGGAGGACACCAACGGGAAATATCAGCATCAGTAGAAGCCTCATCGTGTAATTTGACGTTGAGTGGATTTACTTCTGTATGTGAAACGGTGCATAAAAGGCAAATCATCACAGAAAGAATACACTGTAAAATCTGATTTGTTCCGCTTAGTGGAAAAAAGCATGTAAACTGATTGCACTTAAAATAATAAATACACATCACTAGGTAATTATGTGTTCTAATACCTAGAAAGAAAATCTAAACTTGAACACAACTTACTTTAACTAAGTCAAACTAGCACAGAGTACTTAGAAATCTGTTTACTGGACTAGTTCTGATTTGCAGTAGTTAAGTGTAAGCAAAATTTTCAGTTCACTGTACTAGTTTGTTTTATTTATAGTTACTTACATTTAAGTGTATTTTACTTTGTAAACATTTGTAGCTTCAACACAGATTACCTTGTGCCGTGTACTTATTTTAAGTGTAGTCAAAAATGGATGCTCTTTTTTTTTTTAGATTGATCTTTGTATATTTTTTTTTACATTTATCTTGTTTATGATTATTTTGTGTTTATGTATGACTAAAAAGGTTTTAATTCTTTACTGTTTGTAGTTCAGGTGTTTGATGTTCCAAAACGATCCATCTGGAAACACACATTGCAAATTAGCTTAGCTTATAAATGCTATTAGGTGCCGTAGATGTTTATAATTTGAAGAGGCGTGTGTTTTATTTATAAGCATTTTTATTGGCTGCACAAAGACGAGTTTTAATGTTTTCATCAGGGAACTTTAACAGCTTCAGACTGGGTGTGATTCTCATGATGAACACTAGATGGCACCAATCACTACACGTTGCTCCTTTATGCAACCAAATACTGCATTTAAAGTGATGTTATCGGTGCATATTAAAATTACTTGGTTGTATTTAAATACATTATTGTGAAGAATTTTGTTTGGAGGAGGTTTTGATAAAGAAATGCTAACTTTTTTTAACAACAATCCAAATAATAAAGACAATAATTTCTCTGATGATGTTAATATTTCACAGTGTTCATTTTGATCTGATGTTTAACAGTTTTGACCAAATTAAACAGTTTAATCAACTAATTGGAGAAAATATTTCGTAAATGTAGTTTTACTCTCATTCACGTCTGAAATCTTGAACGCAAATTTTGACTAATTCTGAATAATTGAAACATTTTGGGGGTAAATAAACTTGTGGAATTACACATCATAAAACAAAAAATATTTCCTGGAAAAATGTACTTAAACCAACCTAAATACGGGTAAAACAACATCAATTGGAATTTATATCACATGACAATTAAAAAAAACTGCTAATGGGTGGAGAATGTTTTGTGACTCCATCTTGATGCTCTGGAAGAAACACCAGATTAAGAGACCTATTGAAGTATTAGGGGCACAGAAACCAGTTCCTAAAGCCATTTTGTGCTGTGCCGTTACCTCACTGCGTCTCTGCTGCTTGAAGGGCCTGGTGATGAGGGCCGTGTCCCCCTGGATCACTGCCACATCCTCTATCCTCCAGCTTTCTGGCAGCTCAGGGTCAGGGGGGATTTCAATCAGCTGCATGCCGACCTTCTGCCTCAGCGCTCCTGTCAGGCAGCCGAACTGACGCTGGGCTTTGGCTAGGTCCACCGTGGTCTCCCCATTCTCACGACCTTCTCCCACCGCTTTCCCAAAGGTCTCTGGAATGCTCCGCACCACAGCGTGGGTGAAGCAGCCATAAGGGCACATATTTGCCATGACTTCACTAATGATACGAATGAGAAAACGTCAATGATGTTTAAAACTGAGCTCTAAACAAAGATGTGAGATGCAGGAGGGTGGAGAGCATCTTCGCTAATTGGATCACTTCTCCATCTGAATACAACAAGAGGAGGAACCCAAATCTCAATCTGAAACAGAGATTACAAGATATCAGAACACTTGCCAGTCGTAAACATTACAACTTCACAGAAAAAATGGTACAAAAACAAAAAGATATGTTAAAAAAAACTATCTCAGGGAATTCTGCAGTAATACAAAGCTTGTCCAGATGAAAGCAGCATTATTTATTGTTAGATTGTAACAGATTATAGATAAATCTGCAGACTATTTCAGATTTAGGACAACTGCTTTCTATTCATCCTTCCTGCAAACTAACAGTCGTCTCCCACTGAGAGGCTGCAGAGAGGGACATGGATTCTCTCCACACAGGATGTTCCCTTCTTATGCAACAAGTCCCAGGCTTTGATATTCAATCAATTTATGAAGATAAAAACATAGAACTCACTTAGAAAGAAGTTTAGGTAAAGTTACTGCATTCATCTGGATGTGTTCCCTTTAAAACTCAACAGCATCTTTTGCAGAATTTTCTCCAATCAGCCCAGTCTCCTTTTGTTTGGGTTTATCCGGCTGTAGTCATCAGATTAAACCTCACCCAAACACGCACCGCCCCAACAGTTCAACGCTCTTTCCAAAATACTTCTTGTGATGATGTTACGCATCTTTTCAAAGAGCAAACCATCACCAAAAATACACACAAATAGCACAAATAACAAATAAAACAAAGATATATGGTAAACCTACCTGTTTAATGTGTCGTATTAACGCGTTTTGACTCCGTTTCATTTAATTTCCACGCCTGCGTCGTTCCCGTTTACTCTCTTGCCTGTTTTTTTCTGACCAACAACCTCCGAGTAAAGATGGCGACTCTAAAACGTTTCCTTTTCCGGTTTGGATCTTCACAACAAAATCAAAGTTAAAATTTACATGTTTCTCGCACATTACATTTTAGTCTATTAAATTCAACTTTTAAAAACAACGTGGGTTCTTATAATAATATATTATTGGCACCTAAATGTGAGTCTTTAACACTTATTAGGAGAGTCTGACAAGCGTTGTGTTTTCACCTTTTGAAGTTTCATATTTGCGCATCCGGTTTGTTTCGTGTATTTAGTCAAACTTCACCGGCTCCTCTCTACAACCCCATCCCCCACACGTCCTGCCCGCTTTTAATCAGTATTGATTAGTTGTCGCCATTGCTGTTGTTTTCAATGAAAACATTGTTAGCTGCTTTATCTTATCTATTAATTTATTTGTTTTGGTTTTTGAACATTTCACTAATAATTATAAAAATTTGGCGGCCCCAGGCATACACAAATTAAGCGATTGCATGGGGCCCACACTACCTTGGGTCCCCCCCCCCCCCCCCCCAAAGAGCAGCAAAGATGACATGAGAAAAAATATTTTATTATCTTTAAACAATAAAAACTAAATGATATTACACAAGGAAAATATGTAAATAATACTTTCTATATTGCCATTTGGTTTCAGTGTGGTAATTACACATTTTACACATTTAGTCCAAATTTTAAGAGTAAACAACAGTAAACTTTACTTTTTTACTATAATTTCAGTGTTTGGTAGTACTTTCAAATATTTGTACCACACTCAGACAACACTGCATTTGGAAATACAAAATAACTTGAGCATTTTTGTTGGTTTCTCACTTCTGTAAAGTTCTAATTAATAGCCATAAAAACACAGAAAGTATGTAAGCTGCTTACAAATGATGCTAATGATAGTGGATGTGTTACACACATAGTATTGCCTAGGAAGGATGAATCCTCAGGTGCTGACTTGTTGGTTTGGAGGGCCCAAACGGAAATCCTGCTTGTGGCCCCACAGAGGCTTGGGCCGGCCCTGATAATAATTAGAAATCAAGTTACTTTAAACCAGAAAAAATTCTGGGATAATAGTTATATTTTAATTAACATTAGCAAACTGATAAGTGGAAGTTAATGTACCAGAAAAACAAGAAAAGGTGTTAAATGTTCAGAGATTCAACACACCTTATTCTAACTAGAAAATAAATCCCAAAATATACAAAAAGTCTTAATTTATAAGCTATAAATGAAAAAGAATAAAATAGGATTCAAAATGCAATACTCAGATACTCACATAGGTCTGGTAAAAATCAACCAAAATGACAAATTCAAGACGTTAAGCAACATTCTTCTGAAAAACCTAAATTAAAAGTGAATTTATTCTTCTAACATCATAAGTTTACATAAAGGGACAACAAATAACAAATAAAACAAAAAGAGGCATGGAATTACTCAAACATTAGGTGATTTAGTCTTTTTTCCTTAGGTTTAGGTTTCTCTCAGCAAATCATCACTTTAACCAAACTTGCAGCCTTTTTTTATTAAACAGAATTAAAGACAGATTTGTGTTTTCAGAGGCTTGGGAGCTCTCCTCTGTCATCATAAAGGATGTCAGATGTCTAAGGTTCATCCAAGAGCAATCAATGTGGATTAAGTGCTGGTTTATAAAAGCATCTCTGTTATTGTTTGTGACATGGCAAAAAAATAATCTGGCTTTTCCTGAAAAGTGGGTCAAATGATGCAGGGACGGAGGGTAATCAGGTTACCTCGTCTGCAGAGATGGCATGAAATCTGTCCACAATTATTGTGTTTAATGTTTTCTTCACTGATGTTTTATAGATCTGGATGATGTTTTTGTTTACAGAATAAGAAAGCTGCACCATATGTCCTTCTAGTGACCAGATTGAGCTACTGCAACATGCAGGAAGAGGTGGTGAGGGGTGGAAATGAGGAGGGGGAGAGACTCAGACAGAAATCTGAGGTGGATGTGACGACGGTCGGAGTATGGGAGGCAGAGACAGGATTAAAGAATACCATCTGTCCACTGATCCTGTAGCCTGCACACAAAACTCAGCATCTGTCAGGAAAACAACAATCTACTAACTCACTAATCTAACATTTAAAGGGAGAAATCTGAAACATCCAAACCAATCAATCGCTTAGACACAATGTTTGAAAAATAGCTTAAAATTCATCCCGTTAATGTTTAAAAAACATTTAACATTTTCAGGGACTGTTTAAGTCATCGGATAGTAAACAGCTTGCTGAGTCTGAGCCTGCTTAGCTCTGTCCATCACAAGACCGCTGTCAGCAGACCGGCCTGCCTGCTGCCCTCACGTCTCCCATTAAAGCCTGCAGGATAATTCAGTTAAAGCGCCTCACTGACCCGCTGTCCTAAACACGCTGACTTCTCCTCCCTCTGAGTATCTACTGGCTCTTTCTGCTGAATTTAGCGTCAGACTTTTCACTTCAGTTGAGAAACGTCTCGTTTTGTATTGATTGTGATGCAAATAAATGGCAGTAACTCAAACTGAAACTGTGAAAAGAGCAAATGTAAGGAATTTAGGGAATTTTAAAAAAGACACACGAGGTGCTCATTTAGGTTTAAATTAAATGATCTGACATTTACGTTTGCATAAAAAAAATTCTGATTGCTTTCCATATCATTTGGGTCATTATTTGAGTACTAATTTTAAAAAATTCACCTTCAAATTTAAGCTTTTAAGTCAGAACAAATTTAATTCAGAAATACCTAAAAAGTGTAGAAAACATGATAAATACATGTTTACATTTGAAATGACAAAAATACAAAATTATTCTGCATTAATTATTCCTAAAACAAAGTATTGAACAAGTATCACTCATGCACAAAAGTGCAGTGGTTTACATGTGTGTGTTTTACACAAACTGATACTTTTGTTGCATAATTCACTTTATGAATAGAATGAGTCCAGCATTACCAGTTTTATTGGTAACGCGGCTCCCCTAATTACTAAGTACTTACATGGTAATTACACAGTAAGTTAAAGTGTATTACTGTGTAATTAAAGCATATAATTGTAATAAAGTGTAATTATTGTTTAAAGCAGTATTTATTGGGAGTGATTAATAAAAATAAAAACTAGAACTGAACCTGAGTTTCATGGTAATAATTCAATTCAATTCAAGTTTATTTATATAGCGCCAAATCATGACAAGAGTCGTCTCAAGGCACTTCACATAATAAACATTCCAATTCACAGTTCATTAAGCCAATCAGAAATAATGTTTCCTATATAAGGAACCCAGCAAATTGCATCAAGTCACTGACTAGTGTCAGTGACTATACAGCAATCCTCATACCAAGCAAGCATGCAGCGACAGTGGAGAGGAAAACTCCCTTTTAACAGGAAGAAACCTCCAGAGAATCCCGGCTCAGTATAAGCAGCCATCCACCACGACTCACTGGGGATCGAGAAGACAGAGCAGACACACACACACACACACACACACACACACACACACACACACACACACACACACACACACACACACACACACACACACACACACACACACACACACACACGCACGCACGCACGCACGCACGCACGCACGCACGCACGCACAATAATGTGTCTATAGTTCTATTGTGATGTCTTAGTAAATATTCTATTTGGTGAGATAAACTTTATTGTATTTATCCTAGTGGATCTCTAATTAAATGGGTAAACTAGCAGTAACACGTCCAACGTCAAGGCAAGTAAAAAGTTATTATCAGGAGAGGGAGAATGTTTAAGTGGTTAGCAGCAGTGTGCTAGACGATGGCCCCCTCCATGAGGCCACCACAGCTCAGCAGAACATCGTTGTAGCTTCTTCTGGGGAGAAAAACACTTAGAGAGAAAATAAAGTTAACAGCTGAAATTGCAGAAAGTAATACAGTTAAACAGCAGACTGTAGAAGAAAGCAGTAGAGTGTGAGAAGTGGTCAGTGTATCCTCCAGCAGTCTAAGCCTATAGCAGTATAACTACAGAGATAACTCTGGATAATCTATCCTATTTAGATGAAGTCATGTTGGAGGCAGGGCAAGGGAGAGTCGTCTGTTTAAGAACTCAGAAACAATAATACACTTTAATTTACTATGTAATTACCATGTAAGTACTTAGTAATTAGGGGACTGTAAAAGGAAGTGTTACAGTTTTATTTGGAAAAACTGTGGTGACACATGAAGAACTGAAATCTGAGATTTTTGTTCCTGACTTTAAATGCAAATTCTCTAAAATTAGCCTCTGAATGTCCAGAAATCTTCAGATTCTCAGACTGATCCTTTATATTTCTGCTAATTTTGTTGCTCTAAAAATACCTCTGACTTTTCTCACGCGTTTTCTCGACTTCTTCATTCTAATTTCAGTTTTCGTGCTGCCAGATTCATCTTTCTCTCATTCTTTGTCAGCTGCTTATCAGTTCATTCAATCATTAAATCTCATGCTGATTAAGTTAAGACCCGTTCAGCTTCATATAAGCATGACAAGATAAAAATCTAGGTTTTAAGGCATGTCAGCCGTTCACAATTACCTCTCTAAATTCAATTTTAGCTCCCAGAACGGAGACGTTGCAGGTCTGAGAATCACAGCAGCACACCGAGCTTAAGGGAGAGGAAATACTCAGCTGCTGGTGGAATAAAAAACAAATAAGGAGGCAAATTTCATCAGATTATTGACAATTTTACAAGAAGAGGAGACATTTAATTAGGGAGTGAGTTGGGGGACGCAGCAGATCAAACATTTAGAGTACTGGGATCTCAGGGACAGGTTTTTTGGGTGCTGCTTGTGGGATTCTTAAAGGACAGGGAGAATGATGATTCGTTTGCAGCATCTGATCGGACTCCTGAGCTGTCTTCAGTTGGCAGGTATGACGTTATCTTTTTATGAATTATTCAGCGATTGTATATATTATTAAATGCATATATTAAAACTTCACATAAGAGCAATAAAATCACACACTATACAGGTTTCCCATAAATAGCTGAGTAATTTACTAAAGTAGAAGTGTTTTTCTCAAATGTACATGCATACATAGTGCAAATACAGCTTTAAATGCTTTAATTTTTTACTTAAAAGTGGAAAAAGCATAATGTCATAGATTTTTACATATTTTGCACTGTTTAAACTTGTGACACATAATTTGCTTCCAAACCATAACTCTGGTCCTTTTTTTTTTTTTTTTGCTAAACTCATTTGTGTAACTTCTCTTTATGTCCACCAGGGGGCAAAACTAATTTTATTTTTAACATGATTTGAAAATGACATGTTTTAGCAAATTTAAAGAAAAAACAATCTAGAAAACAAAACTTCAGATTGTTAAAAACGTACCTGCAGTAAATCTTAACAATAGATGTATTTATCAACAATCCAATGGCCATGCGTTTTAATTTAAAGTCAGGTAATCTTTATTGCTTATTGCAGCCTGCTTGAGCTGTTACACCTGTGTGTTTCCGGCCATCTCCCCAATGGACTGCCTGAAGTTTCCTCTAGAGTGTCCCGCTGGGCAGCGCTGCCTCTCCAGTCAGGCGACAGGAAGACGAGGTGAGGCCCAGATTTATGTACTCTTCTGTTTCTGCGTCTCAGACAGGAAAATTATCATTTGAAAATGTAAAATTGCACTGCAAAATCAACTAAACAAAATACTGTCTGGTTTTCTCAGTTGAAGAGATGAAGATTCATAATCAAGTTAAACGTCTGTCTGCCGGCTAACTAAGGGAGATGAAATGATCCAAAAATAAGCCTCGGCAAACTGTGGGTGTGGCGACTTGTTCAGTCTGTTTGTTTTGCTAAGAATTCAGTCTGAAGGGATAGTCAATTCAGGTCAAAGTCGGTTTTAATAGAAACAATATTTTACCTCGTGTAGATACAGTAGCTCAGGGGTGTCAAATATGCGGCCCGCGGGCCGGATCCGGCCTGCAAGCGGGTTAAATCCGGCCCACGAGATGGTTGTGTAAACTTTATTTTCATACTTTACCTTGTAGAGTGAAAATAAACTTAGTTTCCTCTGTAATGAGTATAAATAAAACAAAGCTGTGCTCAAGGCTCACACAAGAACTTGAATCACATCCTGAAGTTGGCCGCCACTCAGGATGTGACTTCTGATATTGATGTGCTGGTGAAAGCTAAAAGATGTAAAGTAAAATGAGTCAAATATACTTTAAGTGCTGCATGAAACTGATCTTGCCATGTGATCTGTAAGCTCTTTGAATCACTAAGGAACGTTTTTTTTTATTTGTTGATTTTTTAAAATTTTTTCAAATATTCAAGTACAATTCAGGTGTTGTACTTGTACTACACTGTCCTCAGGCTCCAGCCTGGTTTTATATTGATTGTATTAAAACAAAGAAAACAATCTGAAGATTTTTTTAATTTACCGGTCCAGCCCACTTGGGACTAGATTTCCATCAATGTGGCCCCTGAGCTAAAATGAGTTTGACACCCCTGCAGTAGCTCATCTAACTGGATTGATAAACTAATGGGCCATTCCCATCTGTACCGGGTCGGCCCGGGCCGGGTAGCCCCAGTCGGCCCCAGCCTGGCCCGGTTGATTCCACACATCCTTGCCTTGAGCCCATGTGGGCTGATTCTACCCACCAATCAGAGGCTTGCTCTAATGGAAGGTGTGAATTTGCTGTCAGCAGTGGGTGTGTTGGCCCTGGTCGGCCTGAAGCAGACCCCCTCGAGAAGAGGGCTGAGAATGAGCCTTGGTTGGCCCGGAAAAATACCAGGCCACCCAGATATGTAAACAACCTACACTACCCGGCCCGGGCCAACCCAGTACTGATGGGAATGGCCCATAAAGGCTAGTTACAGTAGGGCCAAAAGTAACGAACGAAAATATGCCTTTCCATAAGAACTCCAATCTGCAACTAAAAAATTGCTGTTTTTAAATCATAATCACTTTGGCTAATTTTGGTTTAAAATGTTTACTTTATCTTAAAGTACCCCCCCCCCCCCCCTGATTTTGTAAGATTTCCAGTAGTTACTCATCTACACTCTGTAATCTGTCTTCTCAGGTGTTGTCCAAATGACGATATATGAGAAAAGCTGTGCCGTCTCTTC
Source organism: Nothobranchius furzeri (assembly GCF_043380555.1). Classification (NCBI taxonomy): domain Eukaryota; kingdom Metazoa; phylum Chordata; class Actinopteri; order Cyprinodontiformes; family Nothobranchiidae; genus Nothobranchius; species Nothobranchius furzeri. Next base: position 8,267,337 of record NC_091759.1, read on the forward strand.
TCAGTGTGGCCTCAGTGGACAGAAATACACCTCAGGTGTCTACTTTAACTACACCAACGACTGCTGCGACACAGATCTGTGTAACAGAGCCGGGTCTTTTGGTGCTCTGTGCTGGAGAGGAATGGTTCTCTGGATGCTGCTGGCAATTACCCTCCTGCTAGCTTGAGAATCGGGGGCGAAGCATACGTCTAGATGTCAGGGCAATTTATTCTAAGGATACAGTAATTTAAATCAGTGACACAGCTTGTAAGACAACAAATTTTGACACAATACTTGATAATTTCTTTTATCAATGAATTGCTTCAGAACTTTTTTCCTATAATTGTTTGCATAAATGACTGATAAAAAGCAAAAATAAACACAAATTTCTTAAGCTCTCACTTGAATCTGAGCGTTACATTCGCAGCTAGCTAGGGCTTGCTAGGATCTCAATTCCTATTAGCAGCAAACCATGCTACAATGCTAATGCTAGCTTTCACATCAGCTAAACAAGTTTGTTTTAACCATTTTTAAATTATTGTCCTTCAGTTTTCCACCCAAGCAGACGCAACCAAGGGCGTCAGTTTGTTTTCAGAATTGCTGGGGACAATAACCATACACTTGAGTGGGGTTTAAAAATTGCTGGGGACAATAAAGTAGGCTAGCACAGGGGTCGGCGGTTCTGGAACCGCATGCGGCTCTTCCATCCATCTGATGCGGCTCTCTGTGCTTGTGAAATAATGAATGGATATTTTAAAAAAAAGCTTTATATTTTACTGCATTAATTTTACATCTGTAAGCTAATTCTAAATGTAAAGATTGTCTGCGTAAACCTGAACAGTTCCAACCCGGTCTTACTGTGAGACCGGGTTGACGCGTCACGCTTGTGCATAATCATGTCGGCGCTTCTGAGCTGCTTTCTGACCTTCCCCACCTACAAAGTTTAATTACAACAATCAAACGTGACAGAACCTGGATTTGTATTCTGAACAGTCTAAACATGTTTTAAAAAGAAACGTAGGACAAAAGTGGCACCTGCTCAGTAAAACCATCAACAGGGTGAAAAATACCAAAAATTGAAGGCAGAGACGGGCTACAACTTCTGGATCCACTTTATATAAATCGTTTTATTGATTATCGTCTAATGAAAGATAATTAAGACGTACATGAGCGATCAGGCGCGTTGCAAGCTTTTCAAAAGTGTGGGGGATGTTGTCTGTGCCTAAAATAATTTCATGTTATGCATCTTGTTAGTTTAATTTCCGTAATAGCGGAGCAGGTGCGAATTTTAGACGCGTCACGCATGTCTCCGTTTCAAACATGTTTAAACTGTTCAGAATACAAATCTAGGCTCTGTCTCGTTAGATTGGTGTAACTAAAGTTTGTACTGAATGAAACTTTACATTAAACCATGTTGAAAAGTAAAGGATCCGATTAAATAGTTTCCCCCTCATTTACAGTCAGTACAGTGCAGTGCGCACGGCTCTGGGGTTAATCAAGTTTAATTGTAACATTAATGTGTTACTGGACACGCTGGTCTGGTTGGTTAGACCAGTGTTTGAAGTGGAAAACACACACACACACACACACACAATTAAAATAATGCTGATAGCGTGGACTAGAAGACAGGTGATGGTTTACGTATTTAAATGATGATCAGGCTGCTGTAAAATGTAATCTCCATCCACATCCAGACACAATCATCCTCTATTCTTTCTCTATTTGCTCTGCTTTTGTCTGGGCTGATCAGCTGATGGTGCGCGCGGCACGCCTAACTAGCGGCTGATGCACATTTTACGCATTTGGAGAGGTGGACTGGATGCTTTGCGTTTACTGGAAGATGGTCCACTTAACGCACGGGTGTAGACTAAATATTAATGACAAATGAATGAAAATTAAATTGTGAGTTTTTACTTCATATTTTAGAAATAAAAATGATGGGGGAAAACATTTATGACGTCTTTTTAAACTAAATTTTCTAGCGCGACCTGCCTGCTTCACTAAGTCACTGCTTATTAAGGTTCGTCCAGAATTACCGTGGCCCATCCAAAAATGAAAACCTGGCGCCGCGCCAGTTATAAACCTCGGCAAATTGTTGTTCTTCACTTTATCAAACTCAGACTTTGTACAGCTAATGTCAAGATGTAAAATTATGAATTCAGTCGAGCTCTTCCGTCCCTCCCTCTCCTGCTCTCCTGGAAACCGACATCGCTGGGAGGTGAAGAAGGAGATGAGGCAAACAGAGTGAGTGCGACGTAAAGAAACCAGACTGGTGTGGAGGTGAGCAAAACAGCTGGAAAAGTGTGGGTGTTGAATCCCCCACGGGTGCGATGTCCATGCGAGCGACCGGTACCTGCTGCTGTCACCTGGTTGTGAGCAGCTCTCTGCTGTCTGAGGGTAGGCCCCGCCCGCAACGCTGCGGCTGCTGCGGTGTTTTCTTTACCGTGGGAAACGGGTAATAATGGCTCTTTGATGGGAACAGGTTGCCGACCCCTGGTATAAGATCTGAGCTGGTAAAACAAAAATCCTCATCAGCAGGCTTTTTTGAAAGTGGGGGGGACACAGCTGCCAATCACGAATTTTGCCGGGGACATGTCCCCGGCGTCCCCGGTTAAAATGACGCCTATGGACGCAACAGCCAACTTTTACAAAATTCACTTATTTTACTAATGTTTTGTTTTTATGGTTTATAAATGTATGGGGGTGATCGGTTGCTGTAACATTTACTCACCACCAGGTGGTGGATGTCGCAGTAGCGAAGCTACGTACAAATGAGCAGTAGAAGAAAAGACGTCATCCAGCTACAGCTCTACTCTAAAGGGCTGGTCAAGCCTGCTTCAGAGTCCTTCTCCACCCACATATCAAAGTAACATGGCTCTGATAAGAAATATAGCCTACTAAAAAGGAAATATGAAAAAATGCATCTAATGTAAACAAAAAAATGACATGTTTTATTATTGTTTCCCCCCGCTGTGCAAACACTATAGTAGACACAATCATAAACGCTAAAAACTGAATTAAGCTTTTTTATTATTTTATTTCATCAAACCATTTTTTTAAATGTTATTTGAAACTATCAAATATCCAGCACCGATCCACCCTGAAAAAATAAAGCACCCGTCACAAACATGTTTGTAATGAAGATGTTTTATTGGAAGAATAAAAATGATTAAAAAAAATACAATCAGCTCTTCTGTGTGTTAGACTGTCGTCACTAGCGATTTAGATCCACATCAGTTTGATCCCGTGGAGTGCACTTCTAACTAAATGATCAGCATTAAAACAGACAACAACAGTGAAAAACATGACAAGATTAATATATATTTTTAAAATTACACCGTTTGAAATGAAAAACCAAAACATTGTAATGAACTTAACATGTTAGATTGGTTCTTGACTTAAGCCTACAGTAAGAAAATAATGTTCCTACTTCCTAAATATATTCAGACTCAATCCCTTTAAATCCAAATTATGAAAGAAAAACAGATTAAATCCAAATCTCTTAAATCAGATTAAAACTCTCATGAACACCAATCAATTACGTGAATTAACTCATTTCTAATATTTACTAATTTTACATTCATTAGCATGTTTAAATTGCACTTGGGTGTAATTTTGTCACATTTACAGTCAGGTCCATAAATATTGGGACATCGACACAATGCTAACATTTTTGTCTATACACCACCACCACAATGGATATCAAATGAAACAAACAAGATGTGCTTTAACTGCAGACTGTCAGCTTTTATTTGAGGGAATTTACATCCAAATCAGGTGAACGGTGTAGGAATTACAACAGTTTGCATACGTGCCTCTCACTTGTTAAGGGACCAAAAGTAATGGGACAATTGGCTTCTCAGCTGTTCCATGGCCAGGTGTGTGTTATTCCCTCATTATCCCAGTTACAATGAGCAGATAAAAGGTCCAGAGTTCATTTCAAGTGTGTGATTTACATTTGGAATCTGTTGCTGTCAACTGTCAAGATGAGATCCAAAGAGCTGTCACTATCAGTGAAGCAAGCCATCATTAGGCTGAAAAAAACAAAAGAAACCTATCAGAGAGATGGCAAAAACATTAGGCGTGGCCAAAACAACAGTTTGGAGCATTCTCAAAAACAATGAATGCATCAGTGAGCTCAGCAACACCAAAATACCCGGAAGACCACAGAAAACAACTGTGGTGGATGACCGAAGAATCCTTTCTGGTGAAGAAAACACCCTTCACAACAGTTGGCCAGATCAAGAACACTCTCCAGGAGGTAGGTGTATCTGTGTCAAAGTCAACAATCAAGAGAAGACTCCACCAGTGTGAATACAGAGAGTTCACCACAAGATGTAAACCGTTGGTGAGCCCCAAAAACTGGAAGGCCAGATTAGAGTTTGCCAAACAACATCTAAAAAAGCCTTCACCGTTCTGGAACAACATCCTACGGACAGATGAGACCAAGATCCACTTGTACCAGAGTGATGGGAAGAGAAGAGTATGGAGACGGAAAGGAACTGCTCATGATCCTAAGCATACCACCTCATCAGTGAAGCATGGCGCTGGAAGTGTCATGGTGTGGGCATGTATGGCTGTCAGTGGAACTGGTTCTCTTGTATGTATTGATGATGTGACTGCTGACAAAAGCAGCTCGATGAATTCTGAAGTGTTTCGGGTGAAATTATCTGTTCATATTCAGCCAAATGCCTCAGAACTCATTGGACGGCGCTTCACAGTGCAGATGGACAATGACCCAAAGCATACTGCAAAAGCAACCAAAGAGTTTTTGAAGGGAAAGAAGTGGACTGTTTTGCAATGGCCAAGTCAATCACCTGACCTGAATCCGATTGAGCATGCATTTCACTTGCTGAAGACAAAATTGAAGGGAAGATGCCCCAGGAACAAGCAGGAACTGAAGACTTGCAGTAGAGGCCTGGCAGAGCATCACCAGGGATGAAACCCAACGTCTGGTGATGTCTATGTTCCAGACTTCAGGCTGTAATTGACTGCAAAGGATTTGCAACCAAGTATTGAAATGTATAAGTTTGATTTATGGTTCTTATTCTGTCCCATTACCTTTGGTCCCTTAACAAGTGGGGGGCACAAATGCAAACAGTTGTAATTCCTACACCGTTCACCTGATTTGGATGTAAATTCCCTCAAATAAAAGCTGACAGTCTGCAGTTAAAGCACATCTTGTTTGTTTCATTTGATATCCATTGTGGTGGTGTATAGAGCCAAAAATGTTAGCATTGTGTCGATGTCCCAATATTTATGGACCTGACTGTACACTCAATTAACTTCATTATATCCTACAAACAGCTTCAAGTTCATGAGATAATTGAGAATTAGTTTAAATTAATTTAAAATTAGTTTACTATTATGAAAAGAAGCTCATTTAAAGATAATTAATCCAGCCAAAAGTAATGAATGGCACCGTAATTACATCTTTTTAAATTAATTCCAGTCAAATCAATGAACTCCAAATCTTTGTAAAGCTCTAATCAGCTGATTTAACTATAATAAAATAAAAATTTCTCCTCATTTCTGGTTATTTTTGTGTTCATAATGTTTTACTGTAGAAAATGTTTACAACATCTTAAAAGCACCGTATTACAGCATTCTCACTCTTTCAGCTTCTGGTAGTTTACCCAATTACTAGTAATGTTTAAAAATATATAAAACAGAACAAATTACAGCTTTTTCATATATTTTTCACCTGAAAAACTAAATGTGTAACCTGTTAAAGTGGTAGCTAAACAACCAAATAGTTCCTGAGCGCAGCCACTGCTGCAGCTCACCGCTCCCAGAGGGGGTAGGTCAAATTCGGAAACAATTGTTTTTGTCTAATTGTCAAGCATGCTTATTTTATTTAAAAAGCCTTCTTTACTTGTCTTTACAGCTTTTAACCAGATGCTTAGTTATGGTGCATTCAGTGACCCAGGAAAACAAAACAAAAAAATATTAAACTAGTCCAGTTTTGGTCACTGGCTAATTAACAGCTTCAAACTTCATGATAAATCATAATTCCTAAATGGTTCTATTGTTAATGACGGAGACAGGAAGCATGCAGACATTTTAAAGACCAAGTTCACTGAAAAACTATTTTTTACTTATTTCCTGCATTAGTCGCCGATAGAAACTAGACGAGGAAATGCTCGGAATGGAAAAGCCCGTGACAATTGCACGTGAGAATATTAAATTAGCATTCATGGACTCACCCATCTAGACTCCCAACACGTAAGGCTGTTGTTTTAGCATCCAGGAAACAGCAGAGCTCGTCTCAGCTAATAAAGGCTAACTGTTAGCTTTAGCAACTCCACCACACAGCAGAACTTCTTCAGGCATGTGAGTTGTGTTGCTGTTAGCTAATCAGAGGCTAGATGTCCAAACATCAGGAAATAAGACTCCCAAACCTGCCGTCTTCTGCTCCCCTCGGCTCAGGCTAACTTCTACTTCCAGAAACAGAAGCGCCAGAGCTTTTTTCCCACAGGATCAACTCACAAGGACTTCATTTATAGTAGAGACCACTGCACGTGTTGAAAAAAACAAGTGAACTTGGTCTTTAAACTTAACTTGATCAAGCTAGTAACCGACCACTGGATGGAGGAATATGCAAAAGAAAACCAGCACTGAACTCGTCCCACAACCAGGAAAAAATAGCGTATTATAAACAAGGCTAAGACTGTAAAAAGCTGTTTTAACCATAAACTGGTAACTAAATCTTCCTACTTTGATTTTATGAACAATCCGACAAAAAAAGAAAACACATTTCCCACACTTGATTTTAAATGTTAGACTCACTTGGGTGCTCTTTTTGAAACTGGAAAAGCTTCTTTATGTAACTTTTAACAAGTTTAACACATTTACTTGGCGTGTAGAGAAGCTCTGGGTCAATAAATGTTTTTATAATTTACATCAGAATACTAAAATAGATATTTATAGGAATGATGAGCGGGGAACATCAGCTTTCTCGTTTCTTGGTAGTACATGTGAATTAATCCAAACATGACTTAAAAAGCTTTAAAATACTAAAACAAGTCACAAATAAAATATATCAAACCTGCTTCCTGTTTAAACTTCCTTTATGCTTCGTTGTGTTTCTTTCTGTGTTTTTCTACTAATGTAAGAAAGCAGGAGCTTCTTTTCTTCACAAGGACGGTGCGAAATTGGTGCCTTCACAGCAGATCACCAACAGTAATCTTAAATAATCCTTCATGCCTGCTGTGGGAGAGCAGAAAGGGGAAACCCCGCTCTATTCAAACTGTTTCCTGTTCAACGGTTTTCAGCGCTCACTGTGCAACCTTAAAAAGCTCTAAACAAATCATTGAAAAAAGTGTTATTTCTGGAATCGAGCTGGTATGACTTTTTTTTTTTTAAAGACAAACAATAAAACTGGCGTTGGCAGGTGGGCTGGTGTGGGCTATGCAAACTTCACTTCCCTTACTTATCATAATAAACAAGGAGAATCAGGCTGTGAGAGGCTCATGAAGCCAACATTTGATCCATTAGGCGGGCGTGTGAGTAAATGGAAGCATCTACTCCACAAACACAAAAGCAGAATGCATTTGTTGTTCTGACAGGTCACCAGAACGTCTGACAAGGCTTTCACCTCACCAGTTTCCTGGATCTGCTGCTGATGTAAACAGAGTCTGATTGAAGTGAGAATACAAAAGACACACCTGTGGGCGTACAGCGCTCCAATGTTACTAAGTAAAAATGAAAAGGAAATATTACCCTGACCTCACATCGGCAGGGAAACCGAACTCGTTCTCCTCCTACTGCAGAGCTTTAGCTACCGAGGAGTAAAAAATGTGGATCTCATCGTCAACCGGACAGGTAGCAGAAAACTCCTCCCTCGCGTACGCTGCGTTCAAGTACCTGCAGACGTTGGTGAGGGACTCTGGGATGGTGAATTTTCTGTATTTCAAACACACCACCTGATAAAGAGAGGCAGCGTTGAGTAGCTAGATCACAAAGCCACAGCGGTGGGGTAAGACACGGGCGGGTACCTTTACGATGTGGAGCTTAGGCAGTAAGTTACAGTCAGCCAGAGTGAGCTCGTGGCCGTCCAGGAAAGGGCGAGACGAGGATGTGACCTCATCAGCGCTATTCTCGTCGATCTCATCAGGAAGTGGGGAGCCGAGGTAGACGTCCAACTTCTTCAGAGCCTTCAGCAGGCCTTTCTCGAGGTCTGGGTGCAGAGGCAGAGAGCATTTCACCTTTTCATTTTAAAAGAATGGATTTTTTTTTTGAGAAAGTAGAAAATTTAACAAATGTAACTGCTTCTGTCTGAAATCTACTTACTGTCATTCATGTGAGGGTTCGAGTTCTTGATGTAAGCAGAAAACTTAGCGAAGATGTCCAAACCTGCTGTGTTGGACTCGGGATTACGAGCAGCCAGGCGTGGATACCTACCAGACAGAATAACAAACTAAACAAATACTCCCTAAAATCACATGAAAACGGAAACAACCCTTGGTTAATAAAACTGTGGCTGACTGACAGAACTATTTTATTTCTGATTAGAATTGGTAACGGAGTTTTTCTTGCAGGCTGAATATGAAAGCAGTCGTCTACAACGATCTCCTGCGTTAGTTTCTGATAGAAAATAATGTGAAATGCTAGGATTTGAAAATTCTCACACTGTGATGTCACACTGATTTAGCAGTCATGGCTTCGCCCATGATGGCTTGTGCCCGCCCACAGGAAGGATTTTTTAACAAATGTTTGCATTGAGGAGAGAGAGCGGAAAGCGTCTTGGTGATAGCGACTTTACAACATGTTTATGTTTATGTATTTAGCAGATGCTTTTGTCCAAAGCGACTTACAAGTGATAATCGGCATGTTGCCCTTGAGGCTAACAACAACAACAACAACAACTTGACGTATATCATGGGGAGGAGGGAACAAGGAGTGGACAGTAGAGAGGGGGACGGGTGCAGGGAGGGTGCTAGTTTAGAAGATGCTCTCTGAAGAGCAGGGTCTTCAGGAGTTTCTTGAAAATTGAAAAGAAAGCTCCTGTTCTGGTAGTGCTTGGTAGGTCTGAATGTGTTCTGTTAGCCTATCAGAAGTGAGGTGTGTGCAAAAATGACCAATCCTGCTCTTTTCAGCCCACCTCTGCACCAGCAAACTTCTGCATAAGGCATTGACTTACATTAGAGAACACTGCAAATGTATTGAATAAATGAGTAAATGACACATTTAAGGGTCTTTTTTTAAATAAAATGATGAAAATTTGTTATATATTAAACACCACACTCATGCCAGCCTTTAAAAGTTAGCGTCTGGTAAAAAAAACAACCCCCCCCCCCCCAAAAAAAAAAAAACCATCAAAGATAGTAAGTGCATCTCAACAACTAACCAGTTCAGTTTTTTTGTTTACCATTAAATACCAGGATTCTTTTTTGCAAAAACATAAAAAAAAAACCCCACAAAATTCCAATATTTTTGTCAACAACCTTCAGCAAGAACTTCAACTTTCCATCATAACATAAACAAACGATGTGATTACTGTGGAGGGCAGAGGTTCTCCTCCAGGAACTCCTCGATCTTGTTGGTGTCTGTCTTCACCTCGCTGCCGTACAGCAGGAAAGGAGGCTGAGCACCGGGGGCCAAGTCCTTCAAGATCTCTGGTTTTCTGAGGAGAGGAACCAATATTGAAAGTCAGAAAAAGGAGGGGTGAAAATAATGTTTAACTGTAAATATTTCAGATTACACGTTAGGTCTTAAACTTCAGAAGCTGAAGGAAAAGCCTCATTCATAGACTTTACAAAACTACGGGTGGACTTGTCTGTTGTGCCAACACAAACCTGCATCTCTGCCAGATAAAAACCAAAACAGACACACGTGCAGGACAGGAGTTTACCTCTTCATATCCACCGTGGTGACGTCAAAGGTGACTCCTTTCAGCCACAGGACCATGAAGAGACGCTGAGAGAAAGGACAGTTCCCGATGCTCTGACCATCACTTCCTGCCTGCAGAAAAACATTTTGTTCATTACATCACTCATGATGATGAGCTTCGGTTACGATCTTTATCGGTTCATTTAGCTGACACTTTCATTACTTCATTACTTTTATTCATGAAATGAACACCTTTGGAAGAACATGTTGAAATATAAATAAATGAGAATAAAGGTCCACGTCCACGTAGTGTCTCCTCATCCTGCTTTTATGCCAGGTTCTTTTCCACTATGGGAACTTCCAGGTCATTTTGTGGGACCTTCACGACATGAGCGTGTCTCCATTTTAACGGGCCGCCCTAAGAGGATGACTGTCTGGGCTATTCATGACCAAGCCGAGTACCTGAACTGGGGTATGTACTCTGAAATGGCCCGGTACAGTCGCTGGGCGGTACTTGGGGTTAACTCATGCTGACTGGTTGTAACAAAGCAGGAAATTATGTTGGCAGACATTTCCAAACATTTGTAAAATTAGTGGAGTTGCTGGTGATGCGGAATGGAAGACAAACGCGCAACACCAAAAAATGTTGTGGAAAACCCCCTACAACGCCATAAAGCACAGCACGTTGTTGTCTCAGGAGCGCCGTAAAAAGCAGCAATTCTTCTAGTCATTGAATGCACCTTTTACATCACACAGCCACTGCCTCGGTCCTCTGAATGGATAAAATTGTGGTGTACTTTGACAGAATACATGTTTTATGTTATTAACTCATTAAATGCCATTGGCGAATAAAGTCATCATTTGCATTTTTTTTACTGTGTGGGCGTCGGAACGAGCCCCCGCACCGTGAGAACAAACATCCCAGCTCTAAAGCTGATCTTCATCCGCGTACGTCACACATCACGTGATCAGGAAGCAGAAAATCCATGTGTCAGGAGATTGTTTTGGGCCGCTGCTGTAAATAAAAGTGAGGCGTGAACCGAAAAAGCTTCTGCCGATCACAATTCGACAACGGATTATGAAAGAACGGATAACGCTCGAAACGCGCGGATTATTCCTGATGTAAGAAGTCAGTCTGCTCTTTGTTTTGGTAGTTTTGGCGTTGACATCATCCTAGCGCGCAACGTTCTGTGACTCTTAAAAGAAAACAGTGAAAATGCTGAAAAATGCTGGCAGCGAAGGGCTTTTCTGATCAGGAAACTGCAGGCATTGAACGAGTTAACGTCCGTGGACGTCTTGTGCTGAAGCAGGAGTGACATGCTGACATCTTTAACTCCTGAAAGGAACAATGTTGTATGAAGACAAAACAGACAAGTGGACATAGCCAACTTATTTTTCAAGTCACCTTTGCTCCTCCTAGAAATTTCCCAGAACTCCTACAATGGAAACACAGCTAATGAGCATTTCAGCTACCAGAAAAGTTTGACTGTATTTTACTGTAAAAAACATCGTTACTTCAATATACCTGGAAGAATAGTTGAAATATTTCAAGTTCTTCTTTGTGACTGTTGGAATATGATATCAGCAGCTAATTGGGTGCAGCTGAACCACACCTTGAAGGTGTTGAAGATACCATGGAATGGAACAAGGCTAAACCAGTTAGCCTAGTCAATTATCCTCGCAACCTCAGCTTTGGGTCATCGCAATAGCAACAACAAATGTGTAAAAGATCTGAAGCTATTTGCCATTTCAGGTCATCAAAGCAGAGATCTAAGGTAGTCACTGCTTATTTAACAAACAGCTGAAGCGCTCTGAGAATGAAAGTAAACATTTAATTAGGGTCACTGGAGGAATTATAAACTCCACAATGGCCTGAAATATTTCTAAATAAAAACTGATGCATCAGTTTTACCTTAAAGAGCAAATTGCAGGTAACATTTTTTTCTAATTCATATAAAAAGCTGTCCAAAAATACTATTTGAAATACTTATTGTGGAAATTTGGTTTTAAAATACATAACAGCAGAGTTTTTCCAGTAAAAAGAGACCTTTCTCAGCAAAGCCTCTAAAAAGGTTCTTTTTTCTAAATTTTAACCTCCGACGTAACCAAAGGGAGTTAGAAGCTAGGAGCTGCCTCAGCTCAGTGTGGAGAGTGGGTAGACTTAGGGTAGAAAGGTCATGTTACTGAGTCAGTGTGAGTGTGTTTACTAGTTTTGGATTGTGTTCATTTTGATAAACTACAGTTTTTGAAGGCTGTACCAACTCAAGCCTGTCTGGACATCGAGTCCAAGGGTTTCCAAATAAGAGGAACAACACCTCCATCTCTGTGCCCGAGGGCATTTTATGCAGCTGAAAAGACGGACTTCTGTAGCCCACATCAGTCGGTACCAGGACAGGATGGTCCGTGCTGGCCTCCAAACCTGTGGCGGGGTTTAAAAAATTAAATGCGAATTTCTGGAACTCAGATCACCGTCAGAACCGATCACGTTCAGTGGGCCAGTCAAGCTGGTTTTTGGGTTGGAACTTCATCAGAACCGCTGCCTGGACCACCAGGAGAGGATGCATGTCTTTTAAAAATACCAGTGAGCCAGTCAAGCTGGTTTCTGGGTTGGATCCAGCTCACAGAAGCCCGCATGAGCTCCAGAATCGAACGACAGGAATCTCTCTCAGCTCAGCGGGCCAGTCAAGCTGGATTAACCATAACTGTAGAACCTCATCTGTGTTTGAACCGTTTTGATCCAGTTGAGCTTTCAGAGTTATCAAAAATATTAGCTTCATCTAAACCTTCAACTTGCATTTTAGATCCAATCCCAACCAAATTACTTAAAGATGCATTTCCTTTGGTTACTGACCCCATTCTAGATCAATCTATCCTTAGTAAATGGATACGTACCACAAGATTTTAAGGTTGCTGTTATCAAACCTTTACTTAAGAAGCCTTCTCTGGATCCAGATGACCCAATGAATTGTAGACCACTATCTAACCTTCCATTTGTATCCAAAGTCCTTGAGAAAATAGTGGCCATCCAAGTATGTGAGCATTTAAACACTAATTATTTGCTTGAGGAATTTCAGTCTGGTTTTAGAGAGTATCACAGCACTGAAACTGCATTAGTGAGAGTTACAAATGATATTCTCATGGCCTCAGATAAGAATCTTGTGTCTGTTCTAGTCTTGTTCAATCTCAGTGCTGCTTTTGACAGTTGATCACAATGTTCTTTTAGAAAGGCTTGAACATGTTGTAGGGATCAAAGAAACAGCGCTAGGCTGGTTTAAATCCTACCTGTCTGATAGATATCATTTTGTAAACGTACATGACAAATCTTCATACTCCAGGGTTACTTGTGGAGTACCACAGGGTTCAGTGCTTGGAAATATTATTTTTACTATATATGCTCCCAATTGGTAAAATCATTAGACAGCATGGGATAAACTTCCACTGTAAAGCTTGGTTTATGATTGACGCATTCACTTTCCGCTTGGTGATGCGGCTCGCGGATGGAACGCGCTTCACAACTCGCAGCGTTTATGGTTCGTGCGGCTTGTCTCTGCGGTGAGCCAATATTCTCCCAAACTGAACAGGGCAGCATGGAGCTCTATGGCATGCATCCAACACTACACCATAGTAGAAGTAGAAATTACTGTTTACAACATGGTATTCCAACTGTTTTTAACAGCGTCCTCGTCTTTTCCGACAGTGCAATCTATTTCTCTCCAAGAATTATTAACAACATGTTGATCACGGTGACCTTTGAGAGCTGAATCATACAAATGTCTGTATTTACGAACCTCTGCCATACTAGTTCTTGCCGGTCCGCCATGTTTTTCCACGTCCGACCGTCCGCGTGGTTAGAAAATTTCCTAGGTGCACGTTACGGAAATTTTGGGCCGTGCGGAGGCGCGTGGTTGTTAAAATGACGCAAAATGACGAAACGTTTCCACGCGGACCTCGCGGAACCAACCTTTATGCTGCCGATACTCAGTTATATCGATCCATTAACCCTGACGAACCTAATCGGTTAGGTAGATTACAGGCTTGTATTGAAGACATTAAAAATTGGATGACTCAAAACTTTTTGTTTTTAAATCAAGACAACTGAAGTTCTCATCTTGGGACCTGAAATTCAGAAAAGGAAATTGCTTAGTCAATCACCTGACCTGAATGGCATTAAATTGGTCTCTGAGAACAAAGTAAGGAACGTTGGTGTTATCTTTGACAAGGACATGTCATTCAAATCCCACGTTAAACAGGTTTGTAGGATTTACTTTTTCCACCTTCGGAATATTGCTACGATTAGATGCATTCTTTTTCCAGGAGTGATGCTGAAAAACTAGTTCATGCATTTATTACATCAAGGTAGGATTACTGTAATTCATTACTCTCAGGAAGTCCACAGAATGTAGTCAAAAGTCTTCAGCTTGTCCAAAATGTTGCAGCTAGAGTTCTGATGAGAATTAAAAAGATAGATCATATCTCTCCTGTCTTAGCTTCCCTACATTGGCTGCCTGTTAAATTCAGAATAGATTTTAAGATCCTTCTTCTAACATATAAAGCTCTTAATAATCAAGCTTCATCATACATCAATGACCTGATTGTTCCATATGTTCCTAACTGAGCACTTCGCTCTCAGACTGCAGGTTTACTGGTGGTTCCCAGAATATCTAAAAATAGAATGGGAGGCAGATCTTTTAGTTATCAGGCTCCTCTCTTGTGGAACCAACACCCAGCTTTAGTCCGTGAGGCAGAAACCTGGTCTACTTTTAAGACTAGGCTTAAAACATTTTTATTTGATAGGGCTTATGGTTAAAATCTGATATTAGCCTAGATCTGGACAAGTGGGGGAGTAGAGGGAGGTGGAGTGTACAGTCGGTAAAGACGGCTCTCCCTTGCCCTGCATCCAACATGCATCCATCTAAAAGGCTAAGTTATCCAGAGTTATCTCTGTAGTTATACTGCTATAGGCTTAGACTGCTGGAGGACACACTGACCACTTTCCACACTCTACTGCTTTCTTCTACAATCTGCTCTTTAACTGTATTATTTCCTGCAATTTCAGCTGTTAACTTTATTTTTTCTCTATGTGTTTTTCTCCCAGAAGAAGCAACAATGGTGTTCTGCTGAGCTGTGGTGGCCTCATGGAGGGGGCCATCATCTTGAACACTGTTGCTAACCACTTAAACCAGGGGTCCTCAATCATAATGGTCTGAGGGCCACTCACAAAAAAGACCCAAAAGTGCGTTGGCCTCGCCCTGGCCACGCGTCGTGTGCTGAGGGCCACTTACAAAAAAGACCCAGAAGCAAGAGGGCCGGATGGGGGTGGGGGGGTTGCTGCTAATGCTGTTTGGATCGCTGGCTGTAATGCACATAACACACAAGCTTGCAATATAAAGAACAGCGCTTGTCCCCCTCCAGCTCGGGCTGAGTGACTGCACTAACCTGTCCTGTGGGACCCTCACCATGTAACCCTCATGTCCATGCTGTCTCTGGAGGAGCAGATAGGAGACAACATCTCCTGTAACTTAAAATGAACCAAGGCTTCCTCCCAGTTTCTCTTTAAATTGAATTTAACATCAGTTTATCATCATGAAACAAAAGAATAAAGTGGAACAAGAACTTCTATCTTCTATGTCTCTCTCCTTTTAACTTCTCCGTGTCCCTAAATAAGAGACAGGTTACGCTGCAGCCGCCGTCACTCACCTCGCTCCCTCCCCTAGACCAGATCTCCCAACATCTCAGCACTCAGTCTGACTGAGCGCTTCCAGAAGAAACAATAATGAAATTATGAAAATAATGACGCATGTTTGGAGGAGTGTCCTCCGATCCTCTCTCTTGTGTGAGCAGATAATCTCCCTCTCTCTCTCTCTCTCTCTCAGTCGCTGATCGAGTGAGCGAAGCGCGCCGCGCAGCAATCCGCTCAATTAACATAATTCACGGCCCAAATCCAACAAAACCGATCGGGCTGATTCGGTTCGGGTTCGGTCTCAGGTTATAACTCCGAAGCTCAGCCCTGCAGTACCACATAAAGGCAGACCAAAGTTTCCTGCCCGGTAAATGTGGAGAACACCCGCTCTGACAGATGTGGATGCTGCGCTGGTGCCGCCGTTAAAATAACAAAACTACATTCCACTATAATTGATTATGGCACTCTTCTATGATGCAGAATCGTTTATGCCCACATCTCATGCATTGATTATTTGATTATATTCCTCAGCTCTATCCTACACCTCCTGGTCGGCCGTCGGGGGTGGGGGTGGGGGGATGCGCGCAGGGTTTGGGGGCCACAAAGAGAGGGCTTGCGGGCCGGACGTGGCCCGCCATTTGCGGACCACTGACTTAAACAATCTCCCTCTCCTGATAATAAAACTTTACTTTCCTTGACATTGAATGTGCTACTACTAGTTTACCCGTTTAATTATGGATTCACTAGGATAAATGCAATAAAGTTTATCTCTCATCAATTAGAATATTTACTAAGAAATCACAATGTAACCATAGAAACATTACTTGGTGTGGTGTGTGTGTGTGTGTGTGTGTGTGTGTGTGTGTGTGTGTGTGTGTGTGTGTGTGTGCTGTCTTCTCGATCCCCAGTGAGTCGTGGAGGATGGCTGCTTATACTGAGCCAGGATCCTCTGGAGATTTCTTCCTGTTAAAAGGAGTCTTCCTCTCCACTGTCGCTGCATGCTTGCTTAGTATGAGGATTGCTGTAAAGTCACTGAAACTAGTCAGTGACTTGATGCAATTTGCTGGGTTCCTTATATAGGAAACTTTTTTCTGATTGGCTTAACGAGTTGACCTGTATTGGAATGTTTATTATGTGAAGTGCCTTGAGACGACAATAAACTTGAATTGAAAGTTTCTGGGTCAGAACCAGATCAGAACCGCCGCAGACCTCCAGGAGAGGATCAAGCGCAGCTTTTAAAAATACCACCTCGACTGGCTCGCTGGTGTCTGGGTCGGATCCAGCTCACAGAAGCCTGCATGAGCTCCAGAACCGGATCACAGGCATCTCTCCCTCTCTCTAAGCACTAAACTACGTTAGGTGAACAGATATTAACGAGTATGAGACAGCCGACAGACGTTCATTAGTTTATTTTTGTCAAGTATTTACATTATATTACCTGACTGGTACTATTTTAATTGTCTGGTACATGATAGTAATCTGTACAATATTGTGATGTTAGCACACAAGTTTAACCCTCCCACTGTCTTTTATGGGTGTCCCCGCAAGGAAAGTCGACCATTGAGCAGGACTGATGGTTTATCCCTTGAGGTCCATGTTTATGTTTATATTTATTTATTTGGCAGGCGCTTTTATCCAAAGCGACGTACAATTTATTTAACTTGTAGGGCATGTTGTGATCTGTACGGGAAACTGGAGTACCCGGAGGAAACCCACGCATGCATGGGGAGAACACGCAACTCCACGCAGAAAGGCCACAGACGAGTTTCGAACCTACAACCTTCTTGCTGCGAGGCAACAGTGCTAACAACTGCGCCACCATGCAGCCCACATGGCAGGGGTGATGTGGTGACCACTCCTCACCCCTGCCACATGGACTTCAAGGGATAAACCATCAACCCTGCCCAATGGTCAACTTTCCTCGCGGGGTCACACCCATTAGGACAGTGGGAGGGTTAAGCTAGCATCATTAACTCACAAGACACCTGCTGCTCCCCTGCTGCTTCTCCTCACATCGCAGCACAATCTCTCTGCTTTGGCCGATCGTTTCTCCGTCTGGTTTGTCTCTGCTCTCTGGGGTGTGCAGCAAACTCATAACTTTATGGTTTTGGCCCGTCATAAAAATAATTATAATTTAAAGTTTCCTCTGTGCCAGCATTAGAATCCATATTTTTCTCCGGATTAAGCTAACAGGACTCCCTCACCTGACGTCACTTGGTTTAGCAAAACAATAAAATATAAAAAAAACAAAAACAAATAAATTCCTCACAAAAATTACTCTAAAAGCCAAAATAATTTATGTATGTGTAAAAAAAAAGTTATTAAAAACGAGTTTCTATTATGTTTCTCTGAACATTGGTTCATGGAAGTCTAAGTTTTTGTTCTTTAAGCCAACAGCAGGGAACGATTTAGAAACACCTGCATGTGTCTGTTTCTTTAATGAACACAAATAAATCATAACTAGTGTATGAAAGCATCCAATTCTGCATAATCCAACCAATAAGTTCATACTTTTGGGGCGACGGTGGCACAGGAGTTAAGTGTTCGCCACGTAATCGAAAGGTTGCAGGTTAGAGCCCCGCTCAGTCTATTGCTGCACCTTGCCTGCTGGTGATGGTCGCCAGTGTACGGTAGACTCGCCTCTGTCAGCGTGCCCCAGGGCAGCTGTGGCTACAATGTAGCTCATCACCATCAGGGTGTGAATGTGTGTGTGTGTGAATGGCTGAATGACTGATTGTGTTGTAAAGCACCTTGGGGGGTTCCAGGACTCTAGAAGGCGCTATATCAAATACAGGCCATTTTCTTTTGCAGTCAAACAGGCAAATGATTGACAGGGACAAAATGTGGAAGTTTCAACTAATTTTTCATGTCATTTTGTATTTTGTCTTTTGTAGGGATGTGAATCTTAGAGCAACTCACGATTTGATTCGATTCTGATTCTCTGGGAGTCGATTCGATTCAGAATCGATTCTCGATTTAAATCAATTCACAATCAGTGTTAAAGAGTGTCAGTTCTAGGATTAACTACTTTGTTGTACAAGTTAGTTAAAGCTATGG
Source organism: Nothobranchius furzeri (assembly GCF_043380555.1). Lineage (NCBI taxonomy): Eukaryota > Metazoa > Chordata > Actinopteri > Cyprinodontiformes > Nothobranchiidae > Nothobranchius > Nothobranchius furzeri. The sequence goes on from NC_091759.1 coordinate 8,285,884, forward strand.
GACATTTTCATTTTACTTTAAACTGGTCATGCTCAAGAAATGCAAATTTACAAGGTAAACTAAAGTGATTCTAAAACTGTAAACAGAAGCAATCTTTTGACCAAAAGGCAACATTTATTTTTGCTTACCTTGTAAAATATAACAAATCTTTAGTTACCTAACAGTAGCTTTGAAAGTAATACAGTCAAATACTTTTCAAGTATGTGTGGAAACAAGTTTAACATTTCAGTTCTCAACCGGTTTAAAAAAATACCTCAGATTTCTTACAAAGGAAAATGTGTTCTCTCATTTATCAATAACTTAAAATAAATACATGAGTAATCCTGAGTACTCACTTATCAACTTGGAAAATAAATATGAGAGTATCTCAAATTAATGAGTATGGAAAAAATTACATTCAAGTGCCAGCTTATCAGCAGATTCAAAAATAAATCAGCTCAATTTATGGGACCACAAAAGTAAACGGAGTACTAACTCTCCTAACAAAGATAAAAAAACAGACAAACGTACATCTCAAACCTGTAACATGCCCAATATTTGAGTTCTTGGGATCGATTCTGAACCTTTGTGAATCGAATCTGAATCTTTATAAATAAGAATCCTGTTTCAGACTTGAATCGATTTTTTTCAGCACCTCTAGTCTTTTGTGTGCTCCAAAAAAACAAACTAAAAGGACTGAAAAAAATAAACCTGATAATTTAAAATTTTCACTGCTGCAAAGTCAGGAAGCTTCCGACCAGTCAGCATCTTTACAGTCAGCAACAGCAGCGAGCATAAAGGAGAGCTACAGAACTAAATCGAAACAGGAAATGCTTCAAACAGATTAATTTTCTTAAAATTCTTACATTCTTCCTGGTTTTCTTTTTTGTTTTTACACATCAATGATCATATAAATTGCACTGGGGTAAATGTTTTCCCAGTATGTTTGAACACTTGGGCTGAATTTTGAAACCTAAGATTCAGAGAAGTTACAACAGCATTTTTCATGCATGAACAGTTAAAAGAAGAGGGAAGCGCACGTGCTCATAGAAAGAAATAATTATGTGAAATTTGAAGCTTTATCCACTACGACACGTAGAAAAGGGGATTAAACTGCCTGACCAATAAACTAAATATAGAAAGTATCTTAATGTGCAGTTAATTAGATTACAGTGGTCTGTAAGCCCCGTGAGTCAGCAATGGTCATGAATCTAATACTGAAGACGACTATTCTCATTTAAATGTGACATTGAAGGTGAAATAATGTGGTCAGAAAGCAGATGGAGCAGATGGAGACATGTCGCCGCCCCCGCGTCACTTTTCTGGTTGTGAAGGTTCCCTATCTGTCGCTAGCTTACCTTCACAAAAAGTTCCAGTTTGGGTTGGTTTGGGTTGCTCATCTTCACCAAGAACCCTTCACGGAGGAAAAGAGTGGAGAAAACACAAAAGTAGTGAGAAAGCAGAAGTTTATTTAGAGGTCGTGGCAGTACTAGAAAGGAAACGGTGGCGAGAGAGCAGAGCACATCTTCCGCTACAAATCCAAAACAAACGAAACACTAACGGCTGCGGATTCACCGGAAACGCTCCACAAAGCAACTCGCAGCAAGCTGAAAGTCATAAAAAAAGCTTAAAAACCACAAATAAAGCTTTTTTAAAACTTATAAACTCACTGTGCTGAACGTTTTCTCTTTGCGGTGCTGATTTCTCCTCCTCCCGTGCAGGTGTTGTGCCAAAGTCGTTACCCCCGTCAAAATTGTTTCCCCCGGTTTACACCACTTACACTTTGTTTTTGTTGAAGTTGCTATCACGAAATAGTTTATTTGCAAAATAAGTCACAGTATAACTAATAACTACAGAAACTTTGGAGAACATTAAACGTTAAATTAAGAAGTCTAAAAAAAGAAAATGTTCTCCAAAGTTTCTGTAGTTATTAGTTATACTGTGACTTATTTTGCAAATAAAGTTTTTCGTGATTGCCACGCCAATGTGCATTATTGATGGGGGGGCACACATTTTGGCAGCCGAGGCCACACAGCCTGATAAAATCTGTATCCCTCCATAACGTTTGCTGTGAAGAAAAAAATCATACTGTACTTATACTGTGACTTATTTTGCAAATAAACTATTTCGTGATAGCAACGCCAACAAAAACAAAGTGTAAACCGAGTGTAAATTCACCGGAGAGCGACGTGTTTCCATGATCACGTCTGGTTTTACAGTATTGTATTGCTCCCGTGAATGGGGGAAACAATTTTTGACGGGGGTAACTACTTTGGCACAACACCGGGAACGTGAGTCTGAATCATCGACATATAAATATCTGAATACACAATTATTTCCGGGTGGCGCGTGACAAATTTTATTTGATGAAACGACCGAAAGATTTTATGCACGTCACACGCACGCGCATATCTTTTATATTCAAGACTTATATTTTTTAGAGTTATAATCAAGTTTTCAAAGCTTTTAAATTATAATTAGAGGCACATTCAAATTCAATTCAAATTCAAAATACTTTATTAATCCCAGAGGGAAATTGATTGCTGTAGTAGCTCAGAATAATAATAATGTAGCGGTTTTAGGCACGGGCAGACAGGGCAGTTGCCCAGGGCGGCATTTTTTCATGACACAAAAGGGGCGTACAAGCGCTGAGTAAAAAAAAAAAAAATAAAAAAGAAAGAAATCTTAGCCTCACTGAGGTTTTCTATTATCTGTCATATCACAGTCTGGATTGGAAACAGCAAGTTGGCGCCCCCTACAGCTGCAGGCGCTCCTGCTGACTGAGAACGTTCACGTGCACTGTGTGTGTATGAAGAAGAGGAAGGGGAGGGGTGCGGCGGGGGAATTCACCTCTGGGTCTTTCCAAATGAAATGGGAGGGTAGGGGCTGAATCGACTGTATTAACATGGCTAAAGTCAATCACATCTTGATGTTCTTCCATTTAACGCACATTTCATTCATAATATCATAAACACAGGCCTATCATTCTTTCAGGTTTTTCTGAATTGTGTGAAATGGCCGAATAAAAAAATGAAAAACAAAACGATTTTGTGGTCACCCCCCCATCAAGGTCAAATTGTTTAGTCCTGACTAAAGGAAACTTATTGAGTCAAGAGCCAAACAGAAGAGATGAACATAAAAAGGCTAAAACCACCAGGTGCCCGATTCAGGAAAAGAAAAAAGAAAAAAGAGGAGAAAGATAAAGGTATGTACGCTCTCATGATGCATGTTTTCAATTTTTTGAACCAGTTAACTGGGATTTTAACGGTTAAATTTGGTCAACTAATGGCTAACAGAGCTAATAGGGCTGAAATACTGAAACGAATATTCAAATGTACGGAAGCGTTTTACTGTCAGTGCGGGAAAAAAACTCAGGACCAGTATCTCGTAATCATGAGAAATGTTCTCGTTAAAACGTGATTTATATCACCCAGTTTTAAATGACATTTACTTGAATTTTACTTGAATTTTACTCATCTAAGCCTAATGTGTTCATAACCTATGCTTGTTATAATGATTATTCATATGTTTATTCACTTTTCATTGTGATGCGCTAAAGTGCCGAATTATTGACTACACGTGTCTGCAGCACGATCAGACACTCATTTATAAAGTTTATCAGGAAAAAAATGTTGATTTGGAGTGACTTGCTCTTAAATGTAAATATGTGCAACTTAGAAAAACGAGTGTTCAATGGTTGTTCTAATAAAACATGCCTGTTTGTAGAAAACATGCGTGTGTGCGTGCAGGTGGGGGGGGGGGGCTCAAAGGGGGCCTCGCCCAGGGAGTAATTCCATGTAGAACCGCCACTTGTATATTACAATGGCTGTTGGAAGGAAGGATCTCCAGTAGCGGTCAGTGTTGCAGCAAAACTGAAGAAGCCTCTGACTGAAGACACTCTTCCGTTGTCGGACAGTCTTGTGAAGAGAATGCTCAGGGTTGTCCATAATTTTCTTGATTCTCTGGAGAATCCTTCTTTGCATTATCTCCTCCAGTGGTTCCACAGTCGTCCCCAGAACAGAACCAGCTTTTTTTATTAGGCTGTTGAGCCTTTTCAGGTCCCTGCTTCTGATCACTTCTGATGCTACTACCAGAGGCGGATTTAGCTATTTGGGGGCCCAAGGCGAACACAGACATGGGGCCCCCTTACACTAAATATTCGACAATCTTACCTTTAACTGGATTTGCGAAACTCTCCCCTCTTTTGACACAAGTTCTTTTCCCTTTTTATTAGTCCTCCTCTTTTTTCCTGTATTTCCCTCCCATTGAGCGCTTTCAATATTTGCTCTGCTTTCTTTTTCCTGTCAGTGCTCCTGTGCTTTAGCCTTAGTTATTTTTTTTCTATTTTCCATTTTGGTCTATGTTTTCCTCCCTTTAAACATTTTCCATCGTCTTTCCTTTCTGCTTCCTTTTGATGTTTACATCGAAAAACGACGTCACTTACAGACGTGAAAATAAAAGCGTTTATGAAGCATGCAGCTTCTTTCTCTTATTGGAGCCACTAGGATAACTCCATTTCATGCTTAATGTTTTGACTATCGCTTTGAGTTTGTTACGAACACTCCCACCTCTCTTCTTCTTCTTATTTGTGGTCTTATGGCACTTGGCAAACAACAATTTGGTGCATTACCGCCACCAACTGGATTGGAGTGGAATGACTACCAATAACTTCCTGTTTGTGCATCGCCGTCTTAATAACCCTCTTATGACCATAATTATAACAGGGCTGTCTGGTATTTTTTTAATCTTATGGCTGTAAAATACTAATAAAAAGTGCAAAGTGTGTGTAACTCTTCTCCTTTTTTCAGAACAATTTCAGCTTTTAGTGTATGGTTTGTATTTAGAATTTATTTCTATTAAAACCTTTAAAAACTCAGCTTAAAAGTGAAAAAAGCAAAAAACGGATTTGAATTTTTTACATTTATTACTGAACAGGAACTTCAAAATTACTGGGCAAACAATTTGAACTTTGAACTGTAATGCATCTATTCTTAAAAAAGTTTGAACCTTGGTATCTTTTTTTTAGCAGTTTTTAAGACCATTTATTTTTGTAAACTTCGTCGTCGTCGTCTTCCTCCGCTTATCCGGGTCCGGGTCGCGGGGGCAGCATCCCAACTAGGGAGCTCCAGGCCATCCTCTCCCCGGCCTTGTCCACCAGGTCCTCCGGCAGGACCCCAAGGCGTTCCCGGACCAGATTGGAGATGTAACCTCTCCAACGTGTCCTGGGTCGACCCGGGGGCCTTCTGCCGGCAGGACATGCCCGAAACACCTCCCCGGGGAGGCGTCCAGGAGGCATCCTGACCAGATGCCCAAACCACCTCAACTGGCTCCTTTCGATCCGGAGGAGCAGCGGTTCTACTCCGAGTTCCTCCCAAATGTCCGAGCTCCTCACCCTATCTCTAAGGCTGAGCCCGGCCACCCTACGGAGGAAACTCATTTCGGCCGCTTTTATCCGCGATCTCGTCTTTCGGTCATTACCCAAAGCTCATGACCATAGGTGAGGATTGGGACGTAGATCGACCGGTAAATCGAGAGCCTGGCTTTCTGGCTCAGCTCCCTCTTCCCCACGACAGATCGGCTCAGCGTCCGCATCACTGCAGACGCCGAACCAATCCGCCTGTCGATCTCCCGATCCCTCCTACCCTCACTCGTGAACAAGACCCCGAGATACTTAAACTCCTCCACTTGAGGTAGGACCTCTCCCCCGACCCGGAGGTGGCAAGCCACCCTTTTCCGGTCGAGAACCATGGTCTCAGATTTGGAGGTGCTGATCCTCATCCCAGCCGCTTCACATTCGGCCGCGAACCTACCCAGCAAGAGCTGAAGGTCAGAGCTGGATGAAGCTAGGAGGACCACATCATCCGCAAAAAGCAGAGACGAGATTCTCCTGCCACCAAACTCGACACACTCCACACGATGGCTGCGTCTAGAAATTCTGTCCATAAAAGTGATGAACAGAACCGGTGACAAAGGGCAGCCCTGGCGGAGTCCAACCCTCACTGGGAACAGGTCCGACTTACTACCGGCTATGCGGACAAAACTCACGCTCCTCTGGTAAAGGGACTGAATGGCCCTTAACAGAAAGCCACCCACCCCATACTCCTGGAGCGTCCCCCACAGGGTGCCCCTGGGGACACGGTCATAAGCCTTCTCCAAATCCACAAAGCACATGTGGATTGGTTGGGCAAACTCCCATGCCCCCTCCATCACCCTTGCAAGGGTATAGAGCTGGTCCACAGTTCCACGGCCAGGACGAAAACCACATTGCTCCTCCTCTATCTGAGATTCAACTATCGATCGGACCCTCCTCTCCAGTACCTTGGAGTAGACCTTTCCAGGGAGGCTGAGGAGTGTGATCCCCCTATAGTTGGAACACACCCTCAGGTCACCCTTCTTAAAGATGGGGACCACCACCCCGGTCTGCCACTCCCTAGGAACTGCCCCCGATGACCACGCAATGTTGTAGAGACGTGTCAACCATGACAGCCCTACAACATCCATAGCCTTGAGATACCCAGGACGAACCTCATCCGCCCCCGGGGCTCCGCCGCTGTGTAGTTGTTTGACTACCTCAGCAACTTCTGCCCCCAAGATCGGACAGTCCATCCCCAGGCCTCCCAGCTCTGGTTCCTCCTCGGAATGCGCATTGGTGGGATTGAGGAGCTCCTCAAAATATTCCTTCCACCGTCCGACTATAGCCTCAGTTGACGTCAGCAGCTCCCCATCCCCACTGTAAACAGTGTGAGCGAGTTGCTGCCTTCCTCTCCTGAGGCGCCGGACAGTTTGCCAGAACCTCTTTGGAGCCGATCGATAGTCTTTCTCCATGGCCTCACCAAACTCCTCCCACGCCCGAGATTTTGCCTCGGCAACTGCCACTGCTGCACCCCGCTTGGCTATCCGGTACCTGTCTGCTGCCTCCGGAGACCCACTGACCAGCCACGCCCTGTAGGCCTCCTTCTTCAGCTTGACGGCTCCCCGAACCTCTGGTGTCCACCAGCGGGTACGGGGTTGCCACCACGACTGGCACCGGCCACCTTACGACCACAGCTAGCAACAGCCGCCTCGACAATCGCAGAGTGGAACAAGGCCCACTCGGACTCAATGTCCCCCACTGCTCTCGGGACGTGGTCAAAGCTCTGCCAGAGGTGGGAGTTGAAGACCGTCTTGACAGGTCCTTCTGCCAGGCGTTCCCAGCAGACCCTCACTATGCGTTTGGGTCTGCCAGGTCTACGCGGCATGTTCCCTTGCCATCTGATCCAACTCACCACCAGGTGGTGATCAGTTGACAGCTCCGCCCCTCTCTTCACTCGGGTGTCCAAAACATACGGCCGCAGGTCAGATGATACGACTACAAAATCTATCATCGACCTGTGACCTAGGCTGCCCTGGTACCAAGTGTTTTGTAAACTTTCAGACGTTTTTATTTGATGTGGTAGGCCTTGTTCTCCAGCTGCAGGCAGAGTCCTGCACACCTCACACTGCCATGGGGTGCTTCTCTTGCACACCGTGCACTGCTATACCAAAAACTTTTGTTTTAGCAAAAATAATTATTTATTGTAAAAAGATAAATAATGCTGGAATGAAGCCGAATCTTACAATTAGCAAATAGTTGAGGGTTGTTCAAATAAAAAAAATAAAAAATACTGAACAAACATTCATACCCTGGTTCACTGGAGATCTGTCCTTTCGTGGTCACTGTCTTCAGATATAAGCCTTCTGGGACACCTAATAGACTGTGTTGATTTTCTTTGAGGCATTTCCATAATTTCATGCTTGCTTTTTATGCTAATTTGCTTCCCCGTTCCGTTATCCGCTTTCATCGTGGCGCTGCGCTCCGTTTCAATTAGGCTGTACAGCAGGATTTCCCCTCGTAGCAATATTTTCCTTAACTCTGATTGCTTCATGCTATAGATCATTGGAAAGCTGCTTTTATGTACTTGTAGGAACCGTTGGAATTCTTTGAATCTGATCAGCCATTAAAAAGTTATAAAACGAAGCATTTTGGATGAAAAACTCAGCACGTCTCTGAATCTGTGTTGTGATTAGTTGCACTCAAGACAGGGAATCCCGGTGGCTACCTTAATGTATTGTATACGCACGAAAAGCCCTATTATGAATCTTTTCAGCACTTTTGGAATTTTAATGATATCTTGAATGGTTCAGGATGTCATGTTCTGAGGTATGTGCTTAACCCAAGACATGCAGAATCAGACCATGCAAGTATGAAGGTAAAAAAAAAAGTTTATTTTTTAAGACAGGCGAAAACTAAGGGCGCACTGAAGTCCAGCGGTAGAGAATCAGGAAGCGGCGTCTAAAGGGAAAACAGAGGTGAGTATGGGAGTAGTTCTTGGGGAATTGCTTGTAGTCGGGACATACGGTGCGGAAACAGAGCAGGACAAATGGAGGGGAGTGAGCCGGGGTGATATCTAAGTGCTGTTGCGGTTCCAGTGGATGGATGTATGGAGGATTTGGTTGAGGAGGCTGATACGGAGAGGGAGCGTGAGCATGGTGGAGAGCGGGTCGGCTGGAAGAGAGATGAGGCAGGAAACAACCCGGAGAACTTCTTCCAGAGAATGCGGAAATCCAAGGATGCAGAAACCTGAGGTAAGTACCAAAAATTCACATGAACGAATCATCAAAAATTCCAAGCACAAAAATCTTTATCAAAGTCTTTAGCGAATCTCGAAGGGCAAGTGACTACCAGTTAGTAGCAATCATCCGGCGTCGTAGCATGGTCACCCTCCTCCTTATAAAGCCGGCCCGCTGATGAAGAACAGCTGTTGCTCCCTCTCCTGCAATCGGAGCTCAGAGGTTGTGAATGAAGTGCAGAGTACTCACCCCGGCTCATGACACAGGAACTATGGTAATGAGAAGTGCACATGTCTTATCCCGTCTGCGGCCACAGGTTGGCAATAAGAATATTGTGGCATTAACAGAGGGGTGCCGGCGGTCAGGACTAGGGGGCTCCCCAACACAAGGGGGCCCCAGGCGGCCGCCGACCTACGCCTAATGGTAAAACCGCCTCTGGCTACTACCCCAACAGACGATGGCTGAAGAGATTACACTCTCAACAACAGACTTGTAGAAGATCTGCAGCATCTTGCTACAGACATTGAAGGACTTAAGCGTCCTCAAGAAGTGCAGTCTGCTGTGTCCCTTCTTGTAAACAACTTGGCTGTTCTTTCTCCAGTCCAGTCCGTTGTCCAGGTGAACTCCAAAGTATTTGTATTCCTCAACCACCTCCACTTCTTCTCCCATGATGGAAACAGTGTTTGACTCCACCCTGTTTCTTCTGAAGATTAAGATCATCTCCTTTGTTTTGTTCATATTCAAGGTCAGATGATTGTTTCCACACCATGTCATAAAGCGCTCCACCAGTTCTCTGTACTCCGTTTCCTGTCTATCTCTGATACACTCGACAACTGCAGAGTCCTCTGAGTATTTCTGTAGATGACAGGTCTCAGATTTGTACTGGAAATCTGAGGTGTACAGGGTGAAAAGAAATGGTGAGAGTACAGTCCCCTGAGGTGCTCCAATGTTACTGATTGCCGGGTTTATGTGCAGTTCTTCAGCCTCACAAACTGTGGTCTGTTTGTCAGGTAGTCTTTAATCCAGGCGATAGTTGAGGCCCCCACCTGTGTCTTCTGGAGTTTCTAGCAAAGTACATCAGGCTGGATTGTGTTAAATGCACTGGAGAAATCAAAGAAAATGACCCTCACAGTGCTGCCTGCTTTCTCCAGATGACAGTGGGTTGGTTGAAGCAGCTGGATGATGGCATCTTCAACTCCAACTTCATGGCGATAAGCAAACTGTAGCGGGTCCTGATATGTTCTAGTTTGCTTATTCAGGTGGACCAACAGGAGTCTCTCCAGGACCTTCATGATGTGGGATGTCAGGGCAACCGGTCTGTAGTCGTCACTGACTGATGGGCGAGTTTTCTTTGGAACTGGAACAAGGCAGGATGTCTTCCACAGGACTGGAACGTTCTCCTGGGCCAGGCTGAGGTTGAAGAGGTGCTGCAGAATCCCACAGAGCTGCTCTGCACAGGCCTTCAGTACCCTGGGGCTGACACCATCTGGACTTGCAGCCGTGTTCCTACTCAGTCTCTCCAGTTAACTCTTCACCTGACTTCTAGAGACAGATAGGTGGGAGGGGGAGGTAAATGGGGCAGCAGCATCTCCTGACTTGGTTGAAGACAGATTTATAGAACCAGAAGAGTCCATGACTGCGTTAGAGGACAAAAGAGCTGGCGTGTGACAGGAAAATGTTGGATCAGAGGAGGACGGGTTGTTTGATTGGCTGGGGACCGGCGAGGAGGATGCTGGGTTTGTTCCTGAAGTGAACCTATTGAAGAACTTGTTCAGTTCATTGGCTGTGTCCAGGCTGCCATCTGTGCAATCCTTCCTCTGCTTGAAGCCTTGATCTTCTTCATCCCTGACCAGACATCTCTGATATTGTTCCTCTGTAGGTTGTTCTCCAGCTTCTTCCTGTATGCCTCCTTGCTGTCTCTGATCTTGATCTTCAGCTGCTTCTATATACTCCTCAATAATTCCCTGTCTCCCTCCTTGAAGGCTCTTTTTTCTCATTTAGAAGATTCTTCAGTTCACTGGTGATCCAGGGTTTGTTATTAGCAAAGCATTTCACTGCTCTGATGGGTATGATGTTGTCCACACAGAAGTTTATTTACTCAGTGACACATCCAGTCATGGCATTGATGTCCTCCTCATATCCTTGTCGGAGAGTCATCCAATCTGTGGTCTCAAAACAACTCTGCAGGACTTATTCAGTGTCCTGTGACCATTTTCTCACAGTTCTTCTTGTCACAGGTTGCCTCTGAACAATTGGTTTGTATTCTTAGCAGAGAAGAACAAGACTGTGATCTGATTGTCCCAGAGGATGTCTTGTTTTGGACATGTATGCATTCTTTACATTTGCATAACACAAATCCAATGTCTTGTTTTCTCTGGTGGAGCAGCTGACAAACTGTTGAAATGTTGGAAATGTAGCAAGGAGCGAGGCATGATTAAAATCACCAGATATAGCCACAAATGCATTGGGGTGCTGGGTTTGTAGCTTAGTGACAACGGAACTGATGGCATCACATGCATTCTCAGCAATGGCTGAAGGTGGAATATAAACGGTTGCCAAGACAACACTGGTGAACTCTCTTGGCAAATAATATGGGCGACAACTTACTGCCAAGAGTTCAACATCTGGGCTGCAGAGACGACATTTCACTAAAACATGACATGGATGGAACCATGTATTGTTGACAAGCACTGCCACTCCACCTCCTTTTCTTTTCCCGCTCCTCTTCAGATCTCTGTCTGCTCGTACAGTCAGGAATCCTGGCAGAGAGACGCTGGAATCGGGGATATGGTCCTGCAGCCACGTCTCAGTGAAACACATAACACTACACTGCCGATACTCTGATTGAGTCCTTGAAAGGGCTTGGAGTTCATCCATCTTGTTGGCCAGTGATCTCACATTGCCCATTATGATCGATGGAAGAGATGGTTTGAATTTTCTCTTTCTCTGTGTCCGTTTTGCTCCCGCTCTGCACCCACGCTTCTTGCGTTTTAGCTCATTTGGGATTTGTGGCTTCAGTTGAGGTATTATTTCAGCCTTCCCAATGTTAATCAGCTGCTCCCGATTGTAAACCAGCTTGTTGCCATGGTTACACATCATAACAAATGCTCAAAAAGTAAAAAGATAGCAGTAAAAATCCTCCAAGCTTCACAGCACCAGAAACAGAAAAGTAAAATATCCAAAAAAAAAAAAAAATACAGTTTTTCTTGAGAAACTAGAAGAAAAAAAATGTCCAAGAAAAGGCTAAACTTACATATAGTCAACAGAGCTACTCCAACATGCAGCCACCTAGAGCAGCGCAGTTCTGGAACTGTGGATGTGGATAACGGCGTTAAAACGATTAAAAGTAAAATAACTAACAATACATATGTAAGGAAAATAACTACATACTGGTAAATAGCATTTCTTGCAGAAATGCTGTTTGATTGCTGATTGCTGAAAAGCTGAGCAGATCCATCAATGTAACATGTCATAATTTTAGGATTCTGGGTTGGAGCAGAGGCAGAAATTTGATTTATTTTTTATTTTTTGACAGGGGGATAAACCGTGCAGTTTCAGAGAATAATTTGTGTGGGGGACATGAAAAAATGTCTTCTTCCTGCTGTTTTGCAACTTGCAGGGTGGGCTTCCTGCATGAGCAAATTCACAGAGAAACCAGCCAATAAGAGGTGTCCGACTATCAGGAAATAATAGGGAGCCTAAAGCTGGGCGGACACTGTGCGACTTTTTCACTCGTAGCACTCAGCTTCAGCTCAAACTGTACGACTTCCTCGCAGTGTGCGGTTCTGATACTTTTTGGGTCGCAGCTGCTCGCAGCGCCGCTTCAACAGTGCAATACCCTCACGAGGGACGAGCAAAATGTTAAACACTCCAGAAGTTTGTGCAAGCTCACAATTGCTGATCGTTAGCTGGTCACGTGGTGTTAATCGCCTCTCGTAACCCCTTGTACACTACACGACGCTCGGCGTAAAACTCGCCCCGATCTCGTGGATTCTCGCACGAGTGGAAAATGGGCTCAAAAAAGTGAAAAAGTCGCACAGTGAACGCCCGGCTTAAGTCACTTCCGCACCATGGGTCCCCGGAAGAACGAAAAAATGAAGGCAAGTCAATGGGCCTAAAAACGCTATTTTCTAATTCCACTTGTTTTGTGCGCTTCAAAAAAGTGACATCATCAAACCAGACATGGAGAAAACTGAAGGAAAAGGGCTGTAAGTTCAGCAAACCTCCCACAGTAGGAAAGAACCATCATAAATCTGGTCATTTGATAAGTAGCAGCTACGCTAGGGGAGAGGAGATAATGTGGTGACGTGACATCACATATGCAACATGCCGATTTCTAGTTTGTAGTCATGCTAATTACAAACTTTTACAAGCTAATAAATCTCAAAGTACGTGACTGGCGTGGTCGAAACGCCCACCATTACTTTCATTTAAATTGCAGTACAACATATGTGTGATCCAGGGCGTAAGGCAAAGTGGAATATAAAATAACGTTTTTAGCCCTGTTAACTTGCATTCATTTTTTGTTTTTGCCGGGGACCCATGGTGCAGAAGTGACTTAGACTCCCTATAGGGTATTCAATTCTGCTGTTTCTTGCCCTCTCTTCAAACTAACTTCTCTTCCCTGAAACAGGAGCATCAGAGCATTTTTACCCAAAGAGATGGACTTACAAGGCATTTATTTATACTAGAAACCACTGCAAATGTTCTAAAAAAACAAGTGAACTTGGTATCTCAGTAAACAATGGTAGAACTTGAGGTAAAGTACAACAACATCTCTGGAACAATTTCACACTAAAAAGAGAGAACACCATCTAAAAATGAAATGTCAAAACAAAATTTCATTAAGTCTCATGATGTGGAAGCTATTGCCACATCTACAAATGTCCCCATCAAAATAATGATATTAAATATGGAAACTATCTGTATAATCTAATAGAACAGTTCTGGGGTGAAGTTACTTAAAGTGAAATCTGTTATATATTTTCAATTGTATGTCTGTGATGAGCAGCAACACAAAAAGATGATCAGGTCTGCTGTATCGTGTCACAACTTTGTGAAACATTAAAAACCAGGATTAACATGTCTGTCACATATACAACCTAAAACTAACTTCAGGGTGGTTTTATTTTGCTTTTCATGGTGGCGACACTGATGTAGATGTTTCAAAATCAAAAAGTTTAGGGACACTAAATAAAGTGATGTTTTAAAATATGCTGCTCATCTGAGACGTTAAATAGATGTATAGTGGTGAATATCTGGAAAAAATATTCAGTCTGCCTAAAAATGGTTCAACTGCCACCTGTTAGATTTTTAGGGATTCGAGATTTTTCAAACTTAATTCAAATTTCTGCAGTTGTCAGTAAGTAAAAGTTATTTATATAGCACTTATCACAGAAAGAAAAATCAGTGTTTCACAGAGATCAACAAAACAACATGTAGTCATTAAATCATCCTAAGAACTAAATAAAATGTCATGAAACAATTGAAAGATAATTAATATCACAAAATTTTTAACACTTTTAACATTTTAGACCCTTTGCAATCAGGGTTCCGTCCCGGTCATAGTACTGAGAATGCCCTTCTTAGAGTTTTTAATGATGTTCTGCAGTCCTGGACAACCCGCTCTACTTCCTGAGCTACTGAGGTCAGAAAGGGCCTTACTATAGATGATCAGACATTTAGTCTTTTCAGAGTTTAACTGAAGGAAGTTATCTTCTAGCCAGCTGGTGACAGCTGATAGATTCAGACCGTATACAAAAGTCAGAATCCTTTTATATATATGTGTGTGTGTGTGTGTGTGTGTACGATTAAGTTCCTATAGAACCTGTAACTTCTGTTAGAAAGGTACGATCTAAACCAGTCTAGAATAGTTCCAGAGATCCTCACATGGTTCTGAACAGTGTCAAAAACTGCAGAAACATTCAACAACCCTCTGGAGGCAGACGATGCAGATTTGCAGCAGTTAAAACTAGGGCCGGACCGATATATCGGCCGGCCGATATTATCGGCCGATATTAAGGTCATTAACACTATCGGCTATCGGCCAAAAAGACGGCCGACATTGCGCTACCTGTCCAGCAGATGGCGCCAGCTTTATGTATAAGTTTTGTGAATAGGTTCACCAAGTTTACTTCCAAAGAGTGTTACTTTGTTACAAAGCACAAGCATTACATTTTATTTATTGCTACATTTTTATTATTTTAATATTCTTATAAGGATCTTCTGTCCCTAAACTTGTGCGTGTTGTTAGATTCCCCAGAGTTAGCTAAGTCAGAAAAAACATTTTGTAACCAGTTGTTTTAGCATAAAGCAATGGAAGGGAAGGCTTGCATTCACCTACATAAAAAATACTACAGTATATGTGAATTCACTTACATTGTTTTATGCTAAACTAAGAAACCCAACTGCTGCCAGATCATATTGGGCTGGTTATAAAATACTTTTTCTGACTTGTCTAACTCTGGGGAATCTTAACTAGACACAGTTTGACTGAGTGGTGGAATATTCCTTTAAGTTAAAATATATTTGTGGAAACCACAGTTTACAAGAAAAAACTTGAATGATAGATTTATGCTGTGACTGAGTTTGTTTGTTCTGTTGTTTTTGAGATCTGCTAAATAAATCTTATTTGCATTACTTGGAAACCCTAGTGAGTTATTGAGACAGTTCTTTGATCTGTAATAGAGAAATAAGTTTGCATCAAATAGGCAGAGAATGAAGGGTTTAAGCTTAAGAAAATTTTTATTTTTATTTTTTGTGAGGGAGATTTATCGGCCATTATATCGGCTATTGGCCTTTTGTTAAAAGTTTTATATCGGTATCGGTCCCAAAAAAAGCATATCGGTCGGGCCCTAGTTAAAACTTACCTACCTGGTTACTCCACATACATATTTCATGAGCATTTTTTAACTCAAAAGTACCCCTGAAAGACTTAGTTGTTCGTCCTTGTATTAAAACTTATTTTGAGCCTGAGAGGGTTAATGATGCATGAGAAGTTTTGTTAACAAACCTTCGTCCCCTCTGAAATCTCTTCTTTCTTTGGTTGGGGGTGAACTGGAGCTCCCAGAGAAAACCCCCTATGCCACACAAGGAGACACAGTAATGATTTGGATAAGTGTTTTCTGTGACATAATCCTTGCGTTGCTTTTTTCCCCCCCAAAGATGAGGACATGTGGTAATGTGTGTCAGGGAAGGGACGTGGTTTTTAGTCACCCTTGATGGAATTGCTTTGTCATGACTCGAGGTAAGTGTCCAACCCAAGACATGCAGAATCAATACTCGTCGGGCAGATTGAGTAAAAGTAAAGTTCTTTATTATTAAAAGGGAACAAAAATAGCACAGGGAAGTCCTGTGGGAGTGAGCGGTGCAGCTCGAGTCCAAGTAGCGCTCGGGATGAATGAGGGAGGCGGGGGAGCAGAGGTGAGCGCTGGGCAGAGGGTGAGCGATCCGGGATGGGTGAGGTCGCAGAGAGGGGCCAACAGGAACAACGGAGGAGGATGAGACGTGGTGTATGAGTCCAGAGTACAAAAACAGCGAGAGGGAAGCAGGTTGAGTGCGGATCCTGAAGGAAGGGAAACAAACACCAGGCGTAAGGGATAATCCAAAAACAGTCCGAGGTCAAAATCCAAGTATCCAATAACGAGACAAAGCGAGCAAACAAGAACGAGTACAAAGGGCTGGGGCTACCTAAACTGGTGCAATCATCCGGCGTAGTGAGGTGTCTCCATCCTCCTTTTAAACCCGAGTTCCTGATTGGGATCTCCTTCCGCTCCTCACCTGAGGGAAATCAGCTCAATCACAGTTAGAGTGGAGATGGTGCCACCCACCTCGGCTCAGGAACATGACATGCTTTTATTGTACTTCATCTAAAACCTAACAAACTAATGATTTATCTATTGACTAACGAACTAAAAAACTAAAAAGTCATAGCCGACCTTTCCAAGCTTAATGCTTTCACCACATTTGAGTAAACTGCTGAATAATTGTAGCTCTACAGTGAAAAATGTACAGAAGAGTCATATAAACTGAAACAGAAAGCTAACTAACTAACTAACTAACTAACTGACTAACAACTAAATAACAACTAACTAACTAACTAAGTAACTAACTAACTAAAAGAAACACCTTCAAAGTAGAAGGAAGTTCAGGCTTTTTTCCCCTATAAAATGGGTTTCCACTTTACGTTCTTGGTGACTGGCTCAATAGGTTTCCCTCTAATTGGACGTAGAACGGTCCGTCTTGGTTTGGGGTTGAGACCAGATGGTGTGTGTGGTTCCTTCCTCAGTGGACTCCTTTAAAAAGCAGCTGAAGACTCACTTGTTCAAGCTGGCTTTTGTATGACCTTCTTCACCACTCTCTCTTTATTCTGCTCTCCCCACCTATTCCACCTTCCTCAGGATCCACTGATTTCCCTCTTTCCTGTTCACTCTCTCTCTTTCTTAACATTTTTTAATCACAATTGCCTATTTTTGCTCATTTAAAATATATTTTTAAACATTTTCTAAATGCTTTTTAATATTTTTACATTTTTTGATTTTGTGAAGCGCCTCGTGATTTTTATCTTGAGTGGCGCTCTAATAGAAATGTAACTTTCTTCTTCTTCTCAACATCCTCAGAACCAGCCTCCACCTTTTTCAAAGATGAAATTAACTCCTTCTCCTTTCCAATTTTCTTTGGAGAAGTGTCCATCTTTTTTGCTTCAGCCCCCAGTTCATTTCTAGATTTCGTGCTTTTGGCTTCCTTGGGAGATGTTTCATTCCTATAGCCACCATCGGAGCCTGTCAACAATCTGTCTTCAATGATATCGTCAGACCAACCAAATTCCTCCAACAATGAATCCAAGAACTCATCGTGAGACATATTCTCAGATGAAATTAACTCTTTCTCCTTTTCAGTTTTCCTTGGAGAAGTGTCCTTCTTTTTTGCTTCAGCCCCCAGTTCATTTGTAGATTTAGTATATTTTTGTGCCCTGGAAGATTTTTCATTCCCAAAGCTATTTTCAAATTCATCTGTAGGAACTGGTAGAACGTTTTGGGGGAGTCCAGTATGTCTGCTTCTCACTGGAGGTAAAACGGTTTGTCGTTGTTTGGGGTTGAACCTGGATGGTGGGCTTTGTTCACTTATTTTGCTGTTTTCAGATGTTTCGGCTTGATTTTTCGGAGACCATCTCCCAGGTAAAGATAACTCAATATCCTTTTCAGTTTTCCTTGGAGAAGTGTCCATCTTTTTTGCTTCAGCCCCCAGTTCATTTGTAGATTTCGTGCTTTTGGCTTCCTTGGGAGATGTTTCATTCCTGTAGCCACCATTGGAGCCTGGCAACAATCTGTCGTCAATGATATCGTCAGACCAACCAAATTCCTTCAACCATAAATCCAAGAACTCTCCGGGAGACATATTCTCAGATGAAATTACCTCTTTCTCCTTTTCAGTTTTCATTGGAGAATTGTCCATCTTTTTTGCTTCAGCCCCCAGTTCATTTGTAGATTTTATATATGTGTGTGCCCTGGAAGAGTTTTCATTCCCAAAGCTATTTTCAAATTCATCTGTAGGAACTGGTAGAACATTTTGGGAGAGTCCAGTATGTCTGCTTCTCACTGGAGGTAAAACGGTTTGTCGTTGTTTGGGGTTGAACCTGGATGGTGGGCTTTGTTCACTTATTTTGCTGGTTTCAGATGTTGTGGCTTGATTTTTCGGAGACCATCTCCCAGGTAAAAATAACTCAATATCCTTTTCAGTTTTCCTTGGAGAAGTGTCCGTCTTTTTTGCTTCAGCCCCCAGTTCATTTGTAGATTTCGTGCTTTTGGCTTCCTTGGGAGATGTTTCATTCCTATAGCCACCATCGGAGCCTGGCAACAATCTGTCTTCAATGATATCGTCAGAACAACCAAATTCCTCCAACAATGAATCCAAGACCTCTGCCATTGCTCGACCTTTGGGAGACTTTTTCACTGATGAAATAAACTCTTTCTCCTTTTCAGTTTTCATTGGAGAAGTGTCCATCTTTTTTGCTTCAGCCCCCAGTTCATTTGTAGATTTAGTATATTTTTGTGCCCTGGAAGATTTGACATTCCCAAAGCTATTTTCAAATTCATCTGTAGGAACTGGTAGAACGTTTTGGGGGAGTCCAGTATGTCTGCTTCTCACTGGAGGTAAAACGGTTTGTCGTTGTTTGGGATTGAACCTGGATGGTGGGCTTTGTTCACTTATTTTGCTGTTTTCAGATGTTTCGACTTGATTTTTCGGAGACCATCTCCCAGGTAAAGATAACTCAATATCCTTTTCAGTTTTCATTGGAGAAGTGTCCATCTTTTTTGCTTCAGCCCCCAGTTCATTTGTAGATTTCGTGCTTTTGGCTTCCTTGGGAGATGTTTCATTCCTATAGCCACCATCGGAGCCTGGCAACAATCTGTCGTCAATGATATCGTCAGACCAACCAAATTCCTTCAACCATAAATCCAAGAACTCGTCGTCAGACATATTCTCAGATGAAATTACCTCTTTCTCCTTTTCAGTTTTCATTGGAGAAGTGTCCATCTTTTTTGCTTCAGCCCCCAGTTCATTTGTAGATTTTATATATGTGTGTGCCCTGGAAGAGTTTTCATTCCCAAAGCTATTTTCAAATTCATCTGTAGGAACTGGTAGAACATTTTGGGAGAGTCCAGTATGTCTGCTTCTCACTGGAGGTAAAACGGTTTGTCGTTGTTTGGGGTTGAACCTGGATGGTGGGCTTTGTTCACTTATTTTGCTGGTTTCAGATGTTTTGGCTTGATTTTTCGGAGACCATCTCCCAGGTAAAAATAACTCAATATCCTTTTCAGTTTTCCTTGGAGAAGTGTCCGTCTTTTTTGCTTCAGCCCCCAGTTCATTTGTAGATTTCGTGCTTTTGGCTTCCTTGGGAGATGTTTCATTCCTATAGCCACCATCGGAGCCTGGCAACAATCTGTCTTCAATGATATCGTCAGAACAACCAAATTCCTCCAACAATGAATCCAAGACCTCTGCCATTGCTCGACCTTTGGGAGACTTTTTCACTGATGAAATAAACTCTTTCTCCTTTTCAGTTTTCATTGGAGAAGTGTCCATCTTTTTTGCTTCAGCCCCCAGTTCATTTGTAGATTTAGTATATTTTTGTGCCCTGGAAGATTTGACATTCCCAAAGCTATTTTCAAATTCATCTGTAGGAACTGGTAGAACGTTTTGGGGGAGTCCAGTATGTCTGCTTCTCACTGGAGGTAAAACGGTTTGTCGTTGTTTGGGGTTGAACCTGGATGGTGGGCTTTGTTCACTTATTTTGCTGTTTTCAGATGTTTCGACTTGATTTTTCGGAGACCATCTCCCAGGTAAAGATAACTCAATATCCTTTTCAGTTTTCCTTGGAGAAGTGTCCATCTTTTTTGCTTCAGCCCCCAGTTCATTTGTAGATTTAGTATATTTTTGTGCCCTGGAAGATTTTTCATTCCCAAAGCTATTTTCAAATTCATCTGTAGGAACTGGTAGAACATTTTGGGAGAGTCCAGTATGTCTGCTTCTCACTGGAGGTAAAACGGTTTGTCGTTGTTTGGGGTTGAACCTGGATGGTGGGCTTTGTTCACTTATTTTGCTGGTTTCAGATGTTGTGGCTTGATTTTTCGGAGACCATCTCCCAGGTAAAGATAACTCAATATCCTTTTCAGTTTTCATTGGAGAAGTGTCCATCTTTTTTGCTTCAGCCCCCAGTTCATTTGTAGATTTCGTGCTTTTGGCTTCCTTGGGAGATGTTTCATTCCTATAGCCACCATCGGAGCCTGGCAACAATCTGTCGTCAATGATATCGTCAGACCAACCAAATTCCTTCAACCATAAATCCAAGAACTCGTCGTCAGACATATTCTCAGATGAAATTACCTCTGTCTCCTTTTCAGTTTTCATTGGAGAAGTGTCCATCTTTTTTGCTTCAGCCCCCAGTTCATTTGTAGATTTTATATATGTGTGTGCCCTGGAAGAGTTTTCATTCCCAAAGCTATTTTCAAATTCATCTGTAGGAACTGGTAGAACATTTTGGGAGAGTCCAGTATGTCTGCTTCTCACTGGAGGTAAAACGGTTTGTCGTTGTTTGGGGTTGAACCTGGATGGTGGGCTTTGTTCACTTATTTTGCTGGTTTCAGATGTTGTGGCTTGATTTTTCGGAGACCATCTCCCAGGTAAAAATAACTCAATATCCTTTTCAGTTTTCCTTAGAGAAGTGTCCATCTTTTTTGCTTCAGCCCCCAGTTCATTTGTAGATTTCGTGCTTTTGGCTTCCTTGGGAGATGTTTCATTCCTATAGCCACCATCGGAGCCTGGCAACAATCTGTCTTCAATGATATCGTCAGAACAACCAAATTCCTCCAACAATGAATCCAAGACCTCTGCCATTGCTCGACCTTTGGGAGACTTTTTCACTGATGAAATAAACTCTTTCTCCTTTTCAGTTTTCATTGGAGAAGTGTCCTTCTTTTTTGCTTCAGCCCCCAGTTCATTTGTAGATTTAGTATATTTTTGTGCCCTGGAAGAGTTTTCATTCCCAAAGCTATTTTCAAATTCATCTGTAGGAACTGGTAGAACGTTTTGGGAGAGTCCAGTATGTCTGCTTCTCACTGGAGGTAAAACGGTTTGTCGTTGTTTGGGGTTGAACCTGGATGGTGGGCTTTGTTCACTTATTTTGCTGGTTTCAGATGTTTTGGCTTGATTTTTCGGAGACCATCTCCCAGGTAAAAATAACTCAATATCCTTTTCAGTTTTCCTTGGAGAAGTGTCCATCTTTTTTGCTTCAGCCCCCAGTTCATTTGTAGATTTCGTGCTTTTGGCTTCCTTGGGAGATGTTTCATTCCTATAGCCACCATCGGAGCCTGGCAACAATCTGTCGTCAATGATATCGTCAGACCAACTAAATTCCTTCAACCATGAATCCAAGAACTCGCCGGGAGACGTTTTCTCAGATGAAATAAACTCTTTCTCCTTTTCAGTTTTCCTTGGAGAAGTGTCCATCTTTACCACCTCAGGCCCCAATTTTTTTGGTATTTTGGAGCAACTGTCTTCTTTGGGATATATTTCATTGCAAAAGCTCTTTTGAACGTCATCATCAGAGTCAGAAGACCATGGGTCTGTAAATATTTCTTCATTCTTTGATGTTTCCTGAATCCCTGCATGATATTTAGGAGCCTTTTTCCCTGGCGAAAGCACTTCATTGTCCCCTCCATTCTCCTTTAGAGGCGCTTTTACCCTCTTCGGTTTGAGAGGCTTTGCCTTCAAAAATATCTCTTCAAATTTTCCCTCAGAGCCTGACTTCCCATCATCGGCGCTGAGTTGACTGATTTGTTTCCTGAGCTCCTCACATTCATTCTGTTGCTTGTCGTTTATTCTCTGAAGCTGTTTTTGCTTTTCCTTGCTAATCAGGAGCTCTTGAGTCAGTTCTTCCACCTTTTTCGGGAGTTCTTTGTCTGGCTCAAAATCTGGACTTTTTAAGTATTCCAGCTCATACTCTGCAGTTTTAATTGCGTCCTTCAGCTGGCTAATTTCGTTGATATATTTTGTAATTTCTTCTTGTGAAGCCAATTCCAGCTCCATTAGTTCCGTGTTGTGCCTTTGTTTCATCTCCTCGAGCTGAATACGCAGCTCGTCTATAACCTTATTACTGGACTCCAGCTCTTGTTCTGCCTTCCTTAGGGCGGCGGCTTTCGCTGTTAATTTTTTGTGTAAATTCCTGCGAGAAACAAGGCCCTCCGATGTGTTATTTATATAAACTTTGATGTTTTCTAAGGCTGTTGATAACTGATTACTGACAGGTTCCTTCTTATTCAGTAAGATTCCTGCATTATCAGAAACAGTTTCCACAAAACTCCTGACGTCTTTGTGAAGCTTCTTGTACTGCTCTTGTTTGTTTTCTAGCTTCACCTTTAACTGATCTAATTTTAACTGAAGTTCGGATGATTGAGAATCTTCTTTCAGCTTATTTTTTTCATTAAGAGACTGATGTATCTCATTTCTTCCCTCCAAATCATCTTGCTTGATCTGTTGCCCCTGCAGACATATCGTTTTCTGCAAGTGAGACTCTTGAATGTTTACCTCTTTCTGCTTTTGGTTACTGTCCCTAAGTGAGGAGACTATCTGCAATTGTTGGTTTATCTGTTTTAGCTCCTCAGAAATTTTCTCTGCACTCATTTTCTCACGCTCAGCCTTTTCGATGTTTTGAGAAAGGCTATTAATCTTTTCATTGCACATCGAGCGCGTTTCCTTCAGCTCATAAACCTCCTTTAGAAGCGCTGCCTCAGATGTCTGCAACTCTTCAATTGTTGATTTGAAAGATTTGCATTCCTCTTCTCTGTGACTGTTTTCCAATTTTTTTCTCAGTTCCTGAATTAGTCTTTCATTCTCATCATTCTTTGTGGTCAGGTCTTTAATTTCAAACTCTAAACCTAAATTTCTCTCTTTTATATCACTCAATTCTGATAAAGGCACATAGACCATGGTGTCGTTTTGTTTGGAAACACTCATGTCGTCACCTTCTTTCACCAGGTCCCTTAGTTTCGCCTCTAGGTGACTTATCGAGCTGGTCAAGCCGTCTGTCTTACCATGTATGGTTTTAATTTTACCTTTCCACCCACTAAACTCATTAAAGGCAGCCTGGAGACCAAATATTTCACATTTATAGTGCCTCAGTTTGATTAAAATGTCGTTAAACAATGTGTCTTTTTCATCTGCTATAACATCGACTCGTTTCCAGTCACTGGTCTTTGCAATTTCCAGCTCAGATTGCAGGCTTTGAATGTTCTGA
The DNA here is from genome assembly GCF_043380555.1 of Nothobranchius furzeri. Lineage (NCBI taxonomy): Eukaryota > Metazoa > Chordata > Actinopteri > Cyprinodontiformes > Nothobranchiidae > Nothobranchius > Nothobranchius furzeri. The sequence goes on from NC_091759.1 coordinate 8,309,246, forward strand.
ACAAGTTCGCTAATGTAGTTTCTGTCAGCTATGCGCATCGACTCACTTTCCATAAGCTGATTTTGAGAAGCCTGAAACTGTTTTTCCAAATTAATACACCGTTGTCTCAGCTGGTATCCTTCAAGTGGAAGTCCTGTAGCCTTGCTAAAGTGCTCCTGTGTTTCTTCAAGTTTGCTTTTCAGTTTGTTATTTTCTTCTGTGAGAAGCATAATTTGCTCAAGCCTTGATGGGTCAAACGAGAGTTGCGCGTATTTCTCAGCTCGCCGTCTCTGCTGTCTCGTCGTTGCTGCTCCTTGAATCATCCTGAGATAAGAAATTAAATTCTGTGGTGGGAGTGTGAAAACACGTAACTTGTCACAAAGTCAGATGCTGTCTGATCGAATCCCTCCAGAGAAGTGGGTAATGCAGTGATGCAGCTAAGTGATTATGTCACTGGCCTTTGTGATGTCATATAAGCTAAGTTCCGTACAGTAGTAGTGGTGGTAGTAGTGGCAGTAGTAGTGTAGAAGCAGTAGTAGTAGTGTTCTTGCTTCTACCCCTTTGATTAATTAATAATATAAAATATTTTAATAATTAATTAATGTAATTAATTAATTAATTAATTAATTGCACTTATAATTAATTACACTTGCTTCTACCCCTTTAATAATTGCAGCAGTAAGCAGGGCTCTTGTTGCTATGCACCTGTGAGGGTTTTGACATTGATCACCTATATTTATCACCTTTGTTGTTATTCTTCCGCAGACAACGCTGCTCGTATGGCTGTGTGCACCCCCACAAATTATATATCAAAACGAGCGGCTCGGCCACGGGAGGTGTGCTGTTCCCTTTCTAAGCAGTTTGACTCACAATGGTGAAATATTTAGCAAAAAACTTTGAAAGGTTTTTAATTTTGATGCTGTGACAAATTTAAATTTGCATAATATTTGCACAATGATCAATTAAATGTGCACATAATTAAGGGGTAATTAGATGGCAGGCCCTCTAAAGGAGCAGTTTTACACATGCATGAATAATATCATCATTTTGTTTTTTACCTTAATGTAACCCAAAAATCATTATTTTGGGGTTTTCACGCAAACATCACCTAAATATAATTTTTTTTGAGGTTTTTCAACCTAAATATCATTATTTTGGGTTGTTCACCCAACATCAGCCAAAAATCTTTATTTGGCCTCTACAGCATGTGGCCAGTATCTTGACCTGTAATATTATTTTTTTGCGGAAGCTAATATGGCTCGAACGGCAGCATGCACCCCACAAATTATACATCAAAACGAGTGTCGGCCATGGGACGTGTGCCATTACGTTTCTGAGCGTTTTGTTTTACCATAGTGAAATGATTAGATATTGATATTTTTTATCCATATTTAACCAGTTAATTAATTGTTGATATTTTGGGCTGATGCCGTCTTTTTGGTGTTGTCTTTGTAAAAAGAAAGAGTGAGTCTTCTTTCATCAAATGCATTGTCTGACATTACGAGTCTGACCCATCGGTCTGAACTTTATCTACTTCCACCCAACTTTTATTACAGCACACATGACACAATATGCATTCAGGAATGAAAAATGACAGAAAAAGCATAAAACAACAGCCATACTCCAAAGAAAAATGCAAAAATAAAACTCAGAAATGCCAAGTAAGGCCACTTTAACATGCTACAGAAAAGTCTGGCTTCTTGGAAGCGATAAAAACAAAATAATTCAACATTCATAAGTAGCTTAGTCCTCACATGGAGTTTTTCTAGTGAATGTTACCCTCTGCAGTCCAGCTCAAATCATCTCACCTGAGCAGGTGAAACATTTGCT